>NC_058086.1:190181421-190433865 GCF_014858855.1 Bufo gargarizans
ACTCGATTCTCCGCAAATAGCTTAGCTCAGACCTATTTTAGGCTGTGCAGTGCAGTCATGTGCTGTGTGTGCAGTCCTGTGCAGTTGTGTTCTACTGTGCTGTGCAGAGTTGTTCAGTTCCTGGTTGAGGTAAATCCAAATCAGCGCAGATGAGCTCAGGTATAGTGTTGATCACGAATATTCACATTTTTATCGCGAATATAGGTACTTTGAAAATTTGCGAATATTTCGAATATAGTGATATATATTTGTAATTTCGAATATTCCATTTTTTTTTTAATCAGTAGACAAACTTACAACTATTATTATTTTCCCTTATAACATGGTTTTAAGGGAAAATAATAGCATTCTGAATATAGAATGCATAGTACAATAGTGCTGGAGGGGTAAAATAAATAAATAATTTAACTCACCTTAGTCCACTTGATCGCGCAGCCCGGCATCTCGTCTGTCTCCTTTGCTGAACAGGACCTGTGGTGACGTCACTCTGGTCATCACATGTTCCATCACATGATCTTTTACCATGGTGATGGATCATGTGATGGATTATGTGATGACCGGAGTGACGTCACCACAGGTCCTGTTCAGCAAAGGAGACAGAAGAGATGCCGGGCTGCGCGATCAAGTGGACTAAGGTGAGTTAAATTTTTATATTTTTTAACCCCTCCAGCGCTATTTTACTATGCATTCTGTATTCAGAATGCTATTATTTTCCCTTATAACCATGTAATAAGGGAAAATAATACAATCTACAGAACACCGATGTGAAGAAGTTCGGGTTTGGGTACCAAACATGCTCGATTTTTCTCACGTGAGTGCAAAACGCATTACAATGTTTTGCACTTGCACGGAAAAATCGCGGGTGTTCCCACAACGCACCCGCACATTTTCCCACAACGCCCGTCTGAAAGAGGCCAAAGGCCCCATTACACCAATCGATAACTGCTAAGATGATTGCTAACGGGTGTTTGCGCCTTCCCTGTAAGGCCTCCTGCATACGAAAGTTTTTTTTTTCCATTCGCAGGCCGTTTTTTGCATTTCATATACGGTCCATATGCAGAACTATTCATTTCAATGGTTCCGCAAAAAAAACTGAATGTACTCCGTTTCCGTATTTGCGTTCCGCTCAAAGATAGAACATGTCCTATTATTGTCCGCAAATCAAGTTCCAGGGCTCCATTCAAGTCAATGGGTCTGCAAAAAATACGGAATGCATACGGATCCGTGATTTAGAAATGCTAGGCCCAGCCCACTTGTGCCACGTGTTTTGTGTTTACAAATATTACCAGGGCACATGTTCAAGTGCTGAAACAGGCCCCAGCATGTCTGCCTTGCCTGACAACAAGCGTAATGGATGTGGAGAAGCTCATCTCGCTGATAGAAGAGCGTCCCGAGCTATGGGACACCAGAACGGATGCATATTATGACCGCATTACCAAGTAGTGAGCATGGGATGATTTGACTTGGAAGCTTTTGGCCAGAGAGTGGGAGAAGGACAATTCCTCCGAATGCCGCAAATTAGGTAAGTCATCCCATGGAGGTGTGTTGTCTTTTACAGATGTGTAGTATTTTTATGTGTTAACTTTGATGCAGTGGTATATATATATTGGCAAAGCAGGGAAAGGAGGACATGTCTTTTTGAAGGGGCACCATGAGGATGATTTATACAACAATTTATTTCAATGTCAACGGCCACAGCACTATATATTGTCCACCGGTGGCTCTCCTGCTGCAGTGAAACTATAATAGTCACTGCTGTAAGTGTGGACATGCTTTCAGTTTTAGTTATTATACAGCTGTCTACCTTCATACTGTGTATCCATGTATTTGACAAATATAACTGGTGACTACTGCTTTAGACCTGTCTTCCATCTACCATTGTTTCTCCTGATATGACCCGCACAAATGGCTGACATTAGAAACAGGTGAGGAGAGCGATAAGGAGCATCCATCTGTGCAGGTCCTATTAAAAGGTCGTCAATATTGCTAGGTGGAAGTCGGTCTCTACCATAGTGTGGCAGCAGCAGATTACAAATGGGAACAATGGACCAAGACAGGAAAAAACATTATGTCCTGTAATGTCCTGAAGCGAGGTAGGGCAGCGTGGTGGTGACACAGACGCAACAGTCCCAATGCAGTAACGTAGAGATTTATTTCAGCTCCACAGAGATTCAGCAAGACAACAGAAATAAAACCAAAACACATTCGCCTGGTTCAGCTAAACAGAAATAACACCAAAACGCATTCACCTGGCTCGGCTGGTATAATGACTGAGGCCTCTCCCTCACGCTCCCAGGGTATAGTAACACTCGGCTCTGTTACCAGCCTGTAGACTGCTGGTGTCTCTCAGCTGGGTTGTTTGCAGAGAGATACTGCTGGTTCCCTCAGACTTTTATGTACCTGCAATGAGGGACTCTTTCCTCAGCTGAACGGGCTGAGTCTCCCCCAATCTCTGTAATGGAGTGGAGTGGTGAATCCCACCATCACCTATCCACCACTCCAACCAAGCAGACCCTGATTTTACCATTTACCAACAGTTCAGCAACTAGGCTCCTGAACAATACAACATTATCCGGCTTTTAATATCTCACCCCAGCCTAACTTTCTGGGCGAGATATAAACTCCCTCCAATACAATTCCTGCTGTCTGCGTACAGTACTTAGTTTAGAGTCCATGAGATATGAAGGGTGTTTTTTCGTGTTCAATGTAAAACACAGATAAACACTTTTTTATGACCTTCTCCAGCCTTTTCATATTGATTACCAATCCTGAAACAGTTCTGAGAAACAAGATATTTTTGTTTCTATAATGGCTTCTGTGGACAACATTTTAAAAAGCCCTCTGGATCTCACAGGAAGCAGGCTGTAAAAGCCCTCTTGACCCCATCGAAATTGTGTGTGAGGTGGATAACATTAAATACAGGGTTTTAATGTTAGCCACAGAAGCACAACCTAGGCCCATCATGTTGTCCCAACAACCTAGGGCAAGCTCCTATTCACAGCCCATATTTAGTCAGGAGTCAGAATTTATTCCTCGCCCCATTATCCCGGGTCCAGGATGAACTACCCGCCACCAAGTAATTTGCCTGGACCTAGTGCACAGGGCCCTTTTATGCGGGAGTTTATGCAACTGTAAATTTAGTTTTTATATTGTTATATAGTAATATTTGCTGAATATGAATATTGTTTTTAAAAAAGTTTTATTTTGCATATAAACATATATGACAAGTGACATGTCTCACCTTTTATTCAATATTTGTACTAAACAACAACTATACAGCATTTCATGTTTTCTTTACATTCACACAGTAGAAACGTCATACACATACACATATTTATAATTTTGTTTAATCCTTCCAACTAGGGCTGTGCACATAGTATAAAAGTCAGTGCTGCTCAACCTGCAGCCCTCCAACAGTAGCAAAACGACAACTCCCAGCATGCTCTAAGAGCTGGAGGATATCCAGCCATACTGGGACTTGTAGTTTGGCTACAGCTGGAGGTACACAGGATGGCCGGACGTTCTTTACCAAAAACATACATACATATGCAACATCTATTAAGGAAAATGTTGTACGTGCTGGGATAATCTCCAAATCCGGGACCTTGGACAGCTCCGTCAAGTCTTCTGCATGCCTAAATAAAAGAAAATACTGTATGTTGTAATAAGTATTTAGACATATGGGCGTGTATGCAAACATTACGTAGGTCATAAACATATCATTATAAAGAGGTAATAGAGGGTTTTAATCGACAAAAATTTAAAACAATCTAAAGTCAGTAAAATATTACATATTTGTAAGACATAGATGTTTTTAAAATCTGCATACATTTGAACCCCAGCCCACGTCAAGGGTCCTCTTTGTCTTGTGAGTCCCTACACTATCAACGTATAACCCCACCACCCAAAACAAAACATGTAGAAAATAATAAATACTACGATAACCAGAGTCCAGAAATATTCATAGTCTGCCATGCACTACGTCCATCTGCCAAGGCAATGCACCCTCAGGACTTGAAAAATACTCTTCATAGAGGGCCCAAACTGCAAGTCCTGCAGTTCCAGGTCGTCCATGAAGGGTCTGGTGCAATTCTCCTGATGAAGAAGATAGACCAGGTTCTAATAATTCAACTTCGGAGGGAGCATCATGAATCCTGACAAAGTTATGCAGGATTACACATGCTTGAATAACCAGGGTGGCATTCTTCAGCGCCATCTTTAAGGATGGCAGTAATGCTCTACACTTCTGTGTGAGTATTCCAAACGCACATTCAACATACCGACGGGCTCAACTCCGACAGTTAAAGATACGTCTGCTGTCATCCAGGTTGCGTCTGGGGAAGGGGCGCATGACATGGGGTGTCAAAGCAAACCCTTAATCAGCCACAATACCCAATGGAGCCGGTGGTCCAGCAGAACCTGTCAGCATTCTGGGCTCTGGGAGGGCAAGCTGGTTGGCTTAAAGCTGATCACCCATTCTAGAACTGAAAATGCGCGCATTAGCAGTGCTCGCATAGGCCCCAATATCCACAATTATAAACTTCTAAGTACTGTCAGCCAAGGCCATCAGCACTACTGAAAAGTATTGCTTATAATTGTAGTACCGGGACCCTGAGTGCGGCGGCTTCTTTTATCACATATAAATAATGTCAAATACACAATACCTCAATGTCACGATGAGCCGTTCCTCAGGAGAAATGCAGCGCCTCATATTTGTGTCCTGGCGATACGACAATACCCATGAAATTTCTCAGGATGCTGTCGCAGATCCATGTACAGCGTGTAGAAATGACCCGTCCTGCGCCGCTGACAGAGAATTGTGTGAACCCATTGCCTCCTCCTCTTTGGTTCCATGTTCAGCATAGTTGGTTGCTGTTCCTGGTCCATATTATTTACAGAAGATCCACTGGACCCAGGAAATCAATATTTATTATCCAATGGTCAAAAAGACCAATAATACCTGTTTTAGGTCAAATTTTAAAATATAACTTTTATTATTATTTATTAGAATAATTTTCCCCACATATAATACAATACAAAACAAAACAAGAAACAACTCTATTGAGAGTATTTTAAAATATATATGTAAGGGATAGTATCCTTGGGGTGTTTGTGGTATTATATCAATACCTATTTCCGGATAATTATCCTTCCAGGAATGATAGTTATGTCAAGTAGGTGCACCTCAAAGGTTATCTTCACCCTTGATGGTGTTCCTGGTCCAGAGACATCAGCCAGCACAAGAGAACCAGTTCCTCCTCAGCCATGATACAACAGAAAATTGTAGCCAGAAACCAATGTCTGACAAACACAGGATTCCAAGTGCGCTCTCAATGCTGCAACAAGCTGACCAAGTTAAATAGGGGGAGTGAAAAAGGGGATGTGTCCAAAAATGATGATGTCAAATCTTTTTTTTTCCGTTTGCGATCCACAAAAAACGAATCAAATACGGAAACCATATGGATAGGTTTTTGCGTACATGCAGAATGGAAACAGAACGTAAACGTAAACACAACAGATACAAAAAAAAAACGGAAAAACGGATCCGTGAAAAACGGTCTACAAAATACTGAAAAAGCTATACATTTGTGTGCGGGAGGCCTAAGCCTGTGAGATCCAACCCCCTGGATCTCACAGGAAGCAGGCTGTAAATGTATTAAACTCTTTCACACGAGTGTGACGGATTGGCTCGGGATGCGTTCAGTGAAACATGCACCATTTTGCAAGCAAGTTCAGTCAGTTCTGTCTGCGATTGCGTTCATTTTTTTCCGCGCAGGTGCAATGCGTTTTGATGCATTTTTACGCACATGATAAAAAACTGAAGGTTTACAAACAACATCTCTTAGCAACCATCAGTGAAAAACGCATTGCATCCGCACTTGCTTGCGGATGCAATGCGTTTTTCACTGAAGCCCCATTCTCTTCTATGGGGCCAGGGCTGCGTGAAAAACTCAGAATATAGAACATGCTGCATTTTTCATGCAACGCAGAACTGATGTGTGAAAAAAAACGCCCCTTTGAAGTGAATGGGTCAGGATTCGGTGAGGGTGCTATGCGTTCACGTCACACATTGCACCCGCGTGGAATACTCGCTCATGTTAAAGGGGCCTCACAGCCAATACATTACAATATACAGTCATGTGAAAAAATTAGGACACCCTTTGAAAGCATGTGTTTTTTTGTAACATTTTTAATAAAAGGTTATTTCATCTCCGTTTCAACAATACAGAGAGATTAAAGTAATCCAACTAAACAAAGAAAACTGAAGAAAAGTCTTTTCAAGATCTTCTGTAAATGTCATTCTACAAAAATGCCTATTCTAACTGAGGAAAAAGATAGGACACCCTCACATGTATTCCCTCTTAAATTGGCTCAGATCTCACACAGGTATATCACACCAGGTGCACATAATTAGTAGATCGTTACTCTGCATGTTGAATGAGGCTTGCCCTATTTAAACCTCAGACATTTAGTTTGGTGTGCTCCTGACTGTTGAAGTGAGAGTGAGCACCATGTTGAGAGCAAAAGAGCTGTCAGAGGACTTCAGAAAAAAGATTGTAGCAGCCTATGAGTCTGGGAAGGGATTTAAAAAGATCTCAAAAGATTTTGAAATCAGCCATTCCACTGTCCGGAAGATAGTCTACAAGTGGAGGGCTTTCAAAACAACTGCTAACATGCCCAGGACTGGTAGCCCCAGCAAGTTTACCCCAAGAGCAGACCGCAAGATGCTAAAAGAGGTCTCCAAAAACCCTAAAGTGTCATCTCGAGAACTACAGCAGGCTCTGGCTACTGTTGATGTAGAAGTACATGCCTCTACAATCAGAAAGAGACTGTACAAGTTTAACTTGCATGGGAGGTGTGCAAGGAGGAAACCTTTGCTTTCCAAGAGAAACATCGAGGCCAGACTGACATTTGCCAGAGATAAAGTTGACAAAGACCAGGACTTCTGGAATAATGTTCTTTGGACAGATGAGTCCAAAATTGAATTATTTGGACACAACAGCAGAGGACATGTTTGGCGTAAACCAAACACAGCATTCCAAGAAAAGAACCTCATACCAACTGTGAAGCATGGAGGTGGAAGTGTCATGGTTTGGGGCTGCTTTGCTGCAGCAGGACCTGGTCAGCTCACCATCATAGAATCCACGATGAATTCTACTGTGTATCAGAAGGTGCTTGAAGAACATGTGAGACCATCAGTTAGAAAATTAAAGCTGAAGCGGAACTGGACCATGCAACATGACAATGACCCAAAACATACTAGTAAATCAACCAAAGATTGGCTGAAAAAGAAGAAATGGAGAGTCCTGGAATGGCCAAGTCAAAGTCCAGATTTGAATCCCATTGAGATGCTGTGGGGTGACTTGAAAAGGGCTGTACGTGCAAGAAACCCCTCAAACATCTCACAGCTGAAAAAGTTCTGCATTGAGGAGTGGGGTAAAATTTCCTCAGACCGATGTCGAAGACTGGTAGATGGCTACAAGAACCGTCTCACTGCAGTTATTTCAGCCAAAGGAGGTAACACTCGCTATTAGGGGCAAGGGTGTCCTATCTTTTTCCTCAGTTAGAATAGGCATTTTTGTAGAATGACATTTACAGAAGATCTTGAAAAGACTTTTCTTCAGTTTTCTTTGTTTAGTCGGATTACTTTAATCTCTCTGTATTGTTGAAACGGAGATGAAATAACCTTTTATTAAAAATGTTACAAAAAACCACATGCTTTCAAAGGGTGTCCTAATTTTTTCACATGACTGTAGATGTATTGTAAAGCATTGTACAGGGGATCAGACACCCAAAAGTTGAAGTCCCAGAGTGGGACAAAAAATAAAGTTAAAAAAGTTTGCCAAAATTGCGTTGAGTTGCCTCACAAAAAGTGTTATACCAAGCGATCAAAATAACATAAGCAGCCCAATATGGTACAAATCAAGCAGTGATCTCATCCCACAAAAAATGAGCCCCTACCTAAGACAATCACCAGAAAAATGAAAAAAATATGGCTCTCAGAAAATGGCAACACAAAAACAAGATTTTTTTCTGTTCAAAAAGGCTTTCACTGTGTAAAACTTAACAAAAATAAAAATGATAGACATATTAGGTATCGCCGTGTCCATAACAACCTGCTCTATAAAAATATCACATGATATACCCCATCAGGTGAATGCTGTAAAAAATAAAAATAAAAAAAACACTATGCCATTACAGCCCTTTTTGTCACCTTGCCTCACAAAAAGTGTAATACCAAGCGATAAAAAAGTCTTATGTACCCCAAAATGGTACCAATGAAAAAGTTGCCTCATCCCGCAAAAAATGAAAAATAATGGCACTTGTAAAACAATCCATCAAAATCTGCGCTGCAAAAGCCATTTGGCTCTCCCTCTGTTCCTGCCGTATGGGGTGTTGCCATATTCAGGAGAAAATGGGTAAGGCTACTTTCACACTCGCGGTTGGTGCGGATACAATATGGATCTGCAGAGACGGATCCGTTCAGAGAATACAACTGTCTGCATCCATTCAGAAAGGATTGTTTGTATTATCTTTAACATAGCCAAGATGGATCCGTCTTGAACACCATTGAAAGTCAATGGAGGACGGATAAGTTTTCTATTGTGCCAGATTGTGTCATAGAAAACGGATTTGTCCCCATTGACTTACATTGTGTGTCAGAACAGATCCGCTTGGCTTAGTTTCGTCAGACGGACACCAAAACGCTGCAATCATTGTTTTGGTGTCCGCCTCCAAAGTGGAATGGAGACGGAACGGAGGCAAACTGAGGCATTCTGATGCATTCTGAGCGGATTCTTTTCCATTCAGAATGCATTACGGCAAAACTGATCCGTTTTGGACCGCTTGTGAGAGCCCTCAACGGATCTCACAAACGGAAAGCCAAAACGCTAGTGTGAAAGTAGCCTAACAAATTATGGGGTGCTTTTTCTTCTGTCACCCCTTGTGAAAATGAAAAATTTGGGGCTAAAGCAACATTTTATTGTAAGAAATTAAACTTTCCAAATTCCATAAAACGCTTAGGGGGTCAAAGTGCTCAGTACACCCTTTAATATGTTCTTTAAGAGGTGTAGTTTCCAAAATGGGATCACTTTTTGAGGGTTTCCACTGTAAGAGGACATCAGGGTCTCAAATATAAATTGGTGCCTAAAAAACATTCTACCAAAATCTGCCTCCAAAATCCATATGGCGCTCCTTTCCTTCTGACCACTGTCATGTGCCCATAGAGCAGATTACCACTACATATGGGTTATTTCTGTAAGCTTCAGAATCAGAGTAATGTATATTAAGGTTTATTTTAAATTTGATTAACATAAAAAATCTAACCCCAAAAA
Organism: Bufo gargarizans; assembly: GCF_014858855.1. Lineage (NCBI taxonomy): Eukaryota > Metazoa > Chordata > Amphibia > Anura > Bufonidae > Bufo > Bufo gargarizans. The sequence continues at coordinate 190,190,757 of NC_058086.1, forward strand.
ATGAAAATTTGAAATTTTACCTCCATTTTCCTTTAATTCTTGTGCAACACCTTAAGGGTTAACAAATGTTGCAACATCAGTTTTGAATAACTTGAGGGGTGAAGTTTCCATTATGTAAGCCCAAAATAGTTTTGGAAATTTTGTTGAAATTTGAAAAATGGCTTCTAAAATTCTAATCCTTCTAACGTCCTAACAAAATAAAATGACATTTACAAAGTTATGCCAACATAAAGCAGACATACGGGGAATATTCATTGATAACTATTTCATGATGTAAAGAAATTCAAATTTAGAAAATTTTAAATTTTTCAAAATTTTGGGTAAATTTGGGATTCTTTTATAAATAAAGGGGAAATATATCGACTCAAATTTACCCCTGTCATGACGTACAATGTGTCAAGGGAAAACAATCTCAGAATGGCTTGGATAAGTAAAAGCGTTGCAAAATTATTACTACATAAAGTGACGCATGTCGGATTTGCAAAAATCGTCCTGGGATTTAAGGTGAAAACTGGCTCGGTAGTGAAGGGGTTAAACCATTGGGTAGGACACAAAGACACATAAACCCATACCTTTTGTGGCCCCTGACAACCTTATTATTCTAGAGATTTTTTTTTTATTCATTATGTAAATTAGCTGGGAAGTGCCCTGAGAGTGGTACCCAGGTCGGCATGTTCTCCAGCTTTCCTACATAAACACTGTCCCCTAATCTTGCACATCACTATGTTCAGCCTGAGACCACATGGTGCATGTGTGTGAAATCATGGCCGAGTACTGTGCCATGCTAGATGAGTGACACTTTCAATGAAGGCCAAGGAGGTAGAGTGGAGCATCGTTTAGTGGTGTTTACTCAGAAGAGCTAGGACACTTGCCGAGCTGGGGGCCACCCTTGGGATACTTGCTGGTCTGAGAACCTTCCTCAGGAAACTTGCCAGCTCATTCACTCAATGCATAAATCTTCTCTTTTATCTGTGATAATAAGGTGATCAGTGGGCACAAAGGTGTAGTTTGACATGTCTTTATTAGTGACGATCGAGCATGCTAGGCCAAACATCTGTTTGGCTCGAGCATCTCGATGCTTGGCACAAGGCGGTATTCGGCCAAATACCGCATGTGCGTGAGCGCAATGCTCAAGTCTCCGCCCCGCACATTTGCAGGTAAGTACTACCCTCACTGTAATGCCATAGCCATGTTGGCTGCTGGCATTACAGTGATTGGCTGGCCGGAACGTGTCATCGGGTAATATATAGCACCCGATGACGCATTTTCGGCTCATTCTTAATTAGGGAGAGCTGTGCTGAGGAAGGGACAGACAGTGTGGGGAGTGAAATAGGAATAATTTTATTAGAAACCTTTTCAAAGACCCAAAAGTCCTTTCAAGGTCTATTGTGTGTGGCAGCAGCAATATATATTTTTAGCGCAACCTGCGCTAAATTGCTAAAACTTAACAGACCCAAAAGTCCTTCTAAGGACTATTGTGTGTGGCAGCAATATCTAGTGTTAGCGCATTCTGTGCTAAATAGCGTACAATAGTTAAAGAGGACCTTTCACCAGAATAAAACTTCTAAAGTAACTATATAGGCATGTAGAGCGGCGCCCAAGGACCCCCCTGCACTTACTGTTATACCTGGGGGCCGCTCCGTTCTCCCGTTATAGCCTCCGGTATCTTCACAGTTAGGCTCCACCCAGGGGAACCTGCCGGCGCCTCCTTCTCCTATGCTGCAGCGCTGGCCAATCACAGCGCTCAGCTCATAGCCTGAGAGGCTTTTTTCTCTCTCAGGCTATGAGCTGAGCGCTGTGATTGGCCAGCGCTACAGCATGGGAGAATGAGCTGATGGCAGGTTCCCCTGGGTGGAGCCTAACTGTGAAGATACCGGAGGCAATAACGGGAGAAAGGAGCGGCGCCCAGGTATAACAGTAAGTGCAGGGAGATCCCTGGGCTCCGCTCTACATGCCTATATAGTTACTATAGAAGTTTTATTCTGGTGAAGGTCCTCTTTAAGCCACTGCAGACAGCGACATTAGCTGCGCCACATCTCTAGTGTAAAGTGTGCGCATCCAAAAGATATCTGACATGCAGTATATTTTTTCCATAGACTGTGTCCTCTGCGGACAGTGACATTAGCTGTGTCACATCTCCTGTGTAAAGTGTGCACATCCCAAACAATCTGTGACATTCAGTATACTTTTTCCATAGACGGTGTCCGCTGTGGACAGTAACATTATCTGCACCACATCTCCAGTGTAAAGTGTGCGCATCCCCAAAAATCTGATATCCAGTGTACTTTTTCCATGAACGGTGTCCGCTACGGACAGAGACATTAACTGCGCCACATCTCCAGTGCAAAGTGTGCGCATCCAAAAAATATCTGTGACATACAGTGTACTTTTTAAATAGATGGTGTCCACTTCTGACAGTGACATAAACCAGTGCCGCATCTGCAGTTTAACGTGTGCGCTGAAAATATTTATCTGTGGCAATTGACATACAGTACAGTGCACTTTTACCATAGACGGTGTCTGCTGCGGAGGTGCGCTTAAAAAATGTATCTGTGACTTACAGTGTACTTTGTCAATAGACGGTGTCCTCTTCTGACAGTGGCATTAGCAGGATCACATCTCCAGTGTAACGTGTGCGCTCCAAAAATGTATCTGTAACATACAGTATACTTTTTTGCATAGACGCTGTGGACAGTGACATTACTGGTGGTACCTCTCCTGTATAACGTTTCCTCATCCCAAATACCTGTGACATTCCCTGTAATTTTTCATTAGCCGCTGGTGATAGCATTGATATTACCTGCGAGATATCTCCTGTGTGACGTTTTCACATCCCAAATACCTTTTTAAATTTGTTTGCGCATACACTTCAAGATCCTACGCTACTGTACGTGTGACAGACTTTCAATCATATATAACATTTAATATGAAGAAGTCGAGCAGTAAGGGATGGGGCAGTGGCCGTGATGCTGATGGTGCACGCAGAGGCCGTGGGCCCGGGGCGCGGAAAAACTGTGCCTCCTGCCAGAGCACAAGAAAAACAATCATCCACTATACCTAGCTTCATGTCCCAGTTTGCAGGACGGCGCAGGACACTACTCTTGAAGTCATACCAGTGTGACCAGGTGGTCGGTTGAATTGCAGCAGATAATGCTTTCAGTCGGTTAAGAGACACCCTGTCTTCCACCAAGTGCAGTCTCAGTAGCCAAGAGTCTGCTCAACCCAATCCTCACCCTGATCCTCCTTCCTCCCACCATGGAGGCCCTACGTCAATCAGGGTTTCCGCCAGCACCTGCTTTAGTGGCTCTAACACCCACTTCTCCTCCTCCGCCTCCTTCTCTACTTCCATCTCCGAATTATCCACGTGCAGCACCAGTTAGCCATCAGTAGGTAGCTGAAAGCATTGTAGCACTGCAGTAGGGAAGCAGCAACAGGCCGTGCTGAAGCTGATATGCTTAGGGGACAAACAGCACACCGCCGCAGAGCTGTGGCAGGGGATAAGAGACCAGACTGAGCTGTGGCTCTCGCCACTCAACCTAGAACCAGGCATGGTTGTGTCTGATAATGGCCGTAACTTAGTGGCGGCTTTGGAGCTCAGCAAGATCAGACACATCCCATGCCTTGCCCACGTCTTAAACTTTGTGGTTCAGTGGTTTCTCAAAACCTACCCCAATTTGCCTGAGTTACTGTTCAAGGTGCACCGCATGTGTGAACATTTCCGCAAGTCATCGACGGCTTCAGTCGATCTGTCAACGCTGCAGCAGCGCTTGAAATTGCCAGCTCACCGGCTGTTGTGCGATGTGAGCACGCGCTGGAACTCAACGTTCCACATGTTGGCCAGGCTTTGTGAGCAGCACAGGGCAGTAATGGAATACCAGCTGCAACATGGTCATCGCCTTTCCAGTAAGCTTCCGCTATTTACAATCGAGGAGTGGGCATGGATGTCTGACCTCTGTGAGGATTTAAGAAGCTTTGAGGAATCAACACAGATCGCTGCTCACAATTAAGGCGAATGCTTTGCATGTGGAAGAGGTGAAATGGTGGAAGACATTGGTATATGGTTAAATCTTCCTTTTCTCATCCTCCTCCTTCTCCATCATATCAACATGCTTATTTGTCGCATATAATGTTTTACAGGGTCAGCTCACCAGCAGTCCCTCACCTACAATCTTTTACAGGGTCAGCTCACCAGCAGGCCCTCCCATATAATGTTTTACAGGGTCAGCTCACCTGCAGGCCCGCACCTAAAATCTTTTACTAGGGCAGCTCACCTGCAGGCCTGCACCTAATTACACCTAATAGGTAATTTGCACGCATGCTACCTTGCTTGGATGTGGTAGCCGTAGTCGTTTCTCAGGCACCCTCTCTGGAATTGAACCATGATTCCCCGTTTACCCGTGGTCACCATGGTTTGCGCTGAAAATAATATCGAAAGTTGATAGGGCAGACATCTGAATTGATCGTCGCTGTCACGGTGGCGTGCGATCGGCCCCAGGTTATCTAGAGTCACCACAGCGGCAGCAGGCCCTCACCCATAATGTTTTAGATGGTCAGATCAGCAGGCGCTTGCTCCAAATGTTTTTGAGGGTCACCAGCAGGCCATCAATCATAATTTTTCAAGGCTATGATTCCCTCCTTTATGTGTAACAAAGGGTGTGTTGGAGTGCCTGTTGGAGGGTGTGCATAGGCTTTGTGAGTGTAGGAGTCCCACTACATGAACAATTGTACCACAATGTGAATTAGGCCCTCCTTTATGTGATATACAGGTTGTATCGGAGTGCCTCTTGCTTGTAAATTTTGGCAGCACTTGCACTTTATATCCAGGTAAATATACAGTTTCCTAACAATTTTTCCTCTAAAATCGATTTTATCTTCGGTTTTGTGTGTATTATTGTCAGTCTGTAAAAGTGGAGTACTTCTACGACAACATGGTTTCCAGCACTTCAACACTTGGTAGTCCAAGATGCATCCAGATATCCTCCCCATTCTGTTCCCGAACCATTTCGGTGGTGTTTCCATCAATTTCTGACCTTTTCCTATGAACCAGGCACCTGCCCCTCTTCAGAGCAGGGGGTGCCTGGTTTAATGCTGGGGTTCTCCCATTGGCCTCCCGATGTGTTCGGCCATAGCACCCGTGCACTTTGGTGCTCGATCAACACTAGTCTTTATGTACTGTGCCCTGTATCATACCTCATACTTTCTTAGATTATTTTCGCATCTTTTTTGGAGGCATTGTTAGCAACCTTGGTGGCAGATTCCATCAGAGAATTTGGAGCAAATAGCCAGCATACTGTGCTGCTTTGCTCGGTAAATACCTGTGCTTAAAGGGGTTGGTCACCCTCTAACTACAGTACTTGTGACTGATGTGTATGTAAGATGACTATATGGCACTTACCAATATAGACCTTGTTGATATTCTGTGATGTTTGCTAATTTTCATAAATCTTAACCCCTTGTTAAAAAAATCTTACGTACTGTTCACATCAAGATCCTGTCCATAAGATGACCACTGATGGAGGGTCATGTGACCTAACACATCACTTTGACTCCTCCATTTAAACGCACCACACCTCCTCTAAACTCCCAGCAATGAAGTAAAGATGGAAGGTGCAGTCTATTTAAATGGAGGAGACATCACATGGAGGTGATTTGTCTAGTCATATGAACCTCCATCAGAAGCCATTTTGTGGACAAGACTTCTGCGTGGACATGGCAAACAAGGTTACATTCCTTATGAAATATAGAAAATGGCGCAGAATTTCATCAAAGGCTATATTAGTAAGTGCCATATAATTAACTTACCTATCCAATGGTCACAAGTAGCCAGAAAGTGTCCAACCCCTTTAACCACCTTAGGACCGCCGTACGCAGGATTGCGTCCTGCCGGCGGTCCTGCTCTTCTGGGTGGACGCATATACGCGTCCTCCCGCGAGAGCCGAGATTTCCTGTGAACGCGCGCGCACAGGCGCGCGCGCTCACAGGAATGGAAGGTAAGCGAGTGGATCTCCAGCATGCCAGCGGCGATCGCTCGCTGGCAGGCTGGAGATCCGAATTTTTTAACCCCTAACAGGTATATTAGACGCTGTTTTCATAACAGCGTCTAATATACCTCCTACCTGGTCCTCTGGTGGTCCCTTTTGTTAGGATCGACCACCAGAGGACTCAGGTAGTTAAGTACAGTAGCACCAAACACCACACTACACTACACCCCCCCCCGTCACTTATTAACCCCTTATAAACCCCTGATCACCCATGATCACCCCATATAAACTCCCTGATCACCCCCCTGTCATTGATCACCGCCCTGTCATTGATCACCCCCCTGTCAGGCTCCGTTCAGACGTCCGTATGATTTTTACGGATCCACGGATACGTGGATCGGATCCGCAAAAAGCATACGGACGTCTGAATGGAGCCTTACAGGGGGGTGATCAATGACAGGCGGGTGATCACCCATATACACTCCCTAATCACCCCCTGTCATTGATCACCCCCCTGTCATTGATCACTCCCCTGTAAGGCTCCATTCAGACGTCCGCATGATTTTTACGGATCCGTGGATACATGGATCGGATCCGCAAAACACATGCGGACGTCTGAATGGAGCCTTACAGGGGGTGATCAATGACAGGCGGGTGATCACCCATATACACTCCCTGATCACCCCCCTGTCATTGATAACCCCCCTGTAAGGCTCCATTCAGACGTCCGCATGCGTTTTGTGGATCCGATCCATGTATCCATGGATCCGTAAAAAATCATGCGGATGTCTGAATGGAGCCTTACAGGGGGGGTGATCAGTGACAGGGGGGTGATCACCCTGATTACCCGGATCACCCCCTGTCATTGATAACCCCCCTGTAAGGCTCCATTCAGACGTCCGCATGCGTTCTATGGATCCGTAAAAAATCATGCGGATGTCTGAATGGAGCCTTACAGGGGGGGTGATCAGTGACAGGGGGGTGATCACCCTGATTACCCTGATCACCCCCTGTCATTGATAACCCCCCTGTAAGGCTCCATTCAGACGTCCGCATGCGTTCTGTGGATCCGATCCATGTATCCATGGATCCGTAAAAAATCATGCGGATGTCTGAATGGAGCCTTACAGGGGGGGGTGATCAGTGACAGGGGGGTGATCACCCTGATTACCCTGATCACCCCCTGTCATTGATAACCCCCCTGTAAGGCTCCATTCAGACGTCCGCATGCGTTCTGTGGATCCGATCCATGTATCCATGGATCCGTAAAAAATCATGCGGATGTCTGAATGGAGCCTTACAGGGGGGGTGATCAGTGACAGGGGGGTGATCACCCTGATTACCCTGATCACCCCCTGTCATTGATAACCCCCCTGTAAGGCTCCATTCAGACGTCCGCATGCGTTCTGTGGATCCGATCCATGTATCCATGGATCCGTAAAAAATCATGCGGATGTCTGAATGGAGCCTTACAGGGGGGGTGATCAGTGACAGGGGGGTGATCACCCTGATTACCCTGATCACCCCCTGTCATTGATAACCCCCCTGTAAGGCTCCATTCAGACGTCCGCATGCGTTCTGTGGATCCGATCCATGTATCCATAGATCCGTAAAAAATCATGCGGATGTCTGAATGGAGCCTTACAGGGGGGGTGATCAGTGACAGGGGGGTGATCACCCTGATTACCCTGATCACCCCCTGTCATTGATAACCCCCCTGTAAGGCTCCATTCAGACGTCCGCATGCGTTCTGTGGATCCGATCCATGGATCCGTAAAAAATCATGCGGATGTCTGAATGGAGCCTTACAGGGGGGGTGATCAGTGACAGGGGGGTGATCACCCTGATTACCCTGATCACCCCCTGTCATTGATAACCCCCCTGTAAGGCTCCATTCAGACGTCCGCATGCGTTCTGTGGATCCGATCCATGTATCCATGGATCCGTAAAAAATCATGCGGATGTCTGAATGGAGCCTTACAGGGGGGGTGATCAATGACAGGGGGGTGATCAGGGAGTCTATATGGGTGATCACCCCCCTGTCATTGATCACCCCCCCTGTCATTGATCACCCCCCTGGTAAGGCTCCATTCAGACATTTTTTTTGGCACAAGTTAGCGGAAATTTTTTGTTTGTTTTTGTTTTTTCTTACAAAGTCTCATATTCTACTAACTTGTGTCAAAAAATAAAATCTCACATGGACGCACCATACCCCTCACGGAATCCAAATGCGTAAACATTTTTAGACATTTATATTCCAGACTTCTTCTCACGCTTTAGGGCCCCTAAAAAGCCAGGGCAGTATAAATACCCCACATGTGACCCCATTTCGGAAAGAAGACACCCCAAGGTATTCCGTGAGGGGCATATTGAGCCCATGAAAGATTGAAATTTTTGTCCTAAGTTAGCGGAAAGTGAGACTTTGTGAGAAAAAAACAAAAAAAAAATCAATATCCGCTAACTTATGCAAAAAAAATAAAATTCTAGGAACTCGCCATGCCCCTCATTGAATACCTTGGGGTGTCTTCTTTCCAAAGTGGGGTCACATGTGGGGTATTTATACTGCCCTGGCTTTTTAGGGGCCCGAAAGTGTGAGAAGAAGTCTGGGATCCAAATGTCTAAAAATGCCCTCCTAAAAGGAATTTGGGCCCCTTTGCGCATCTAGGCTGCAAAAAAGTGTCACACATCTGGTATCGCCGTACTCAGGAGAAGTTGGGGAATGTGTTTTGGGGTGTCATTTTACATATACCCATGCTGGGTGAGAAAAATATCTTGGTCAAATGCCAACTTTGTATAAAAAAATGGGAAAAGTTGTCTTTTGCCAAGATATTTCTCTCACCCAGCATGGGTATATGTAAAATGACCCCCCAAAACACATTACCCAACTTCTCCTGAGTACGGCGATACCACATGTGTGACACTTTTTTGCAGCCAAGGTGGGCAAAGGGGCACCTTTCGGATTTCGCAGGCCATTTTTTACACATTTTGATTGCAAGGTACTTCTTACACATTTGGGCCCCTAAATTGCCAGGGCAGTATAACTACGCCACAAGTGACCCCATTTTGGAAAGAAGACACCCCAAGGTATTCCGTGAGGGGCACGGCGAGTTCCTAGAATTTTTTATTTTTTGTCACAAGTTAGCGGAAAATGATGATTTTTCTTTTTTTTTCTTTTTTCCTTACAAAGTCTCATATTCCACTAACTTGCGACAAAAAATAAAAAATTCTAGGAACTCGCCATGCCCCTCACGGAATACCTTGGGGTGTCTTCTTTCCAAAATGGCGTCACTTGTGGGGTAGTTATACTGCCCTGGCAATTTAGGGGCCCAAATGTGTGAGAAGTACTTTGCAATCAAAATCTGTAAAAAATGACCGGTGAAATCCGAAAGGTGCACTTTGGAATATGTGCCCCTTTGCCCACCTTGGCAGCAAAAAAGTGTCACACATCTGGTATCGCCGTACTCAGGAGAAGTTGGGGAATGTGTTTTGGGGTGTCATTTTACATATACCCATGCTGGATGAGAGAAATATCTTGGCAAAAGACAACTTTTCCCATTTGTTTATACAATGTTGGCATTTGACCAAGATATTTTTCTCACCCAGCATGGGTATATGTAAAATGACACCCCAAAACACATTCCCCAACTTCTCCTGAGTACGGCGATACCAGATGTGTCACACTTTTTTGCTGCCAAGGTGGGCAAAGGGGCACATATTCCAAAGTGCACCTTTCAGATTTTGCAGGCCATTTTTTACACATTTTGATTGCAAGGTACTTCTCACACATTTGGGCCCCTAAATTGCCAGGGCAGTATAACTACCCCACAAGTGACCCCATTTTGGAAAGAAGACACCCCAAGGTATTCCGTGAGGGGCATGGCGAGTTCCTAGAATTTTTTATTTTTTGTCGCAAGTTAGTGGAATATGAGACTTTGTAAGGAAAAAAGAGAAAAGAAAAAAATCATAATTTTCCGCTAACTTGTGACAAAAAATAAAAAATTCTAGGAACTTGCCATGCCCCTCACGGAATACCTTGGGGTGTCTTCTTTCCAAAATGGGGTCACTTGTGGTGTAGTTATACTGCCCTGGCAATTTAGGGGCCCAAATGTGTGAGAAGTACCTTGCAATCAAAATGTGTAAAAAATGGCCTGCAAAATCTGAAAGGTGCACTTTGGAATATGTGCCCCTTTGCCCACCTTGGCAGCAAAAAAGTGTGACACATCTGGTATCGCCGTACTCAGGAGAAGTTGGGGAATGTGTTTTGGGGTGTCATTTTACATATACCCATGCTGGATGAGAGAAATATCTTGGCAAAAGACAACTTTTCCCATTTGTTTATACAATGTTGGCATTTGACCAAGATATTTTTCTCACCCAGCATGGGTATATGTAAAATGACACCCCAAAACACATTCCCCAACTTCTCCTGAGTACGGCGATACCAGATGTGTGACACTTTTTTGCTGCCAAGGTGGGCAAAGGGGCACATATTCCAAAGTGCACCTTTTGGATTTCACCGGTCATTTTTATGTTTACTCCACTTTATTATTTTCAAAATGTGTCAAATTCACTCAATAAGCACTTGAGCATTAAGCGACACTAGTACCATAAAAATATATAGGATCACGCAGGATCCACATTGTCACTAACAATCAGCATGAACAAATAGTATCGATAAGTACAGAATATTAGAAATAAAGAGAACATACTCAAATACACTGCAATATTCATATCATATAGCAGATTAATAATCTTGTCCCTCACCCCCAGAGACCCAACAAAAATCAAGGGAGGCAAAACACATGTAGCATACAAGGATGAACTATCTCCCAGTACAGGCACATGTAAAAGGAAAAGAAAGAAAAGAAAAGAAAAAGGGGAACACACACACTCGTGACCCCCAAGAAAACTACCTACGCTATGTAGATAACCAGACTGCTATCACCAGAGAATGAAATACAAGATGCAAACTGTAAAACTATTACACCCCAGTTCCCAACCCTCCCCGCCCTGTGTTACTTAGTTCCCCTATTAGCCTTGAAAACTCAGGAGATTGTACAAAATCCAACAAAGGATTCCATTTACCGTAGAACCTGCTCTCTGTACCCTGCGAAAGCGCTGTCAGCTCTTCCATTCGTATCAAACTTCTAATTTCGGACGCCCATGCACAGAGAGAGGGAGCCTCTGTCTTCTTCCACTGGCGTGGAATTACCATACGCGCTGCTATTAAAAAGAACCGTAATGGATTTTTCTTAATACTAGCTATCGAGCCAGGGATAAGTGATAGAAGAGCAATCCCAGGGGAGTTAGGAACCGTTTTACCTGTGAATTTGTTACAAATGAGGAACACCTGGTCCCAGAATTTCTTTATTATTGGGCATTCCCACCATATATGCAGCATGGACCCCACCGCTGAATTGCATCTCCAGCACATGTTAGAGACACTTGGGAACATCTTACTGAGAGTCAAAGGGCAATAATACCACCTGGACAGAATCTTAAAGTTCTTCTCCTTTGCATGCGCAGCCATAGACAATCCATGAGAGAGTGCACACACCTTCAGGACATCCTCCTTGGACAAGGAAAGTTTTAGATCAGATTCCCATTTTCTAAAAAACGGGGCTAAATCAGGATTACTACTATCCATTAGAACTCCATACAACTGTGAGATAAGCTTGCAGTGAATATCAGGCTTCATATAGATATTGTCAAAAGACGTCATGTCAGGACATGACCTGTGATCAAACAGACTATGGAAGAAAGACTGCAACTGAGCATATGCAAGCCATGTGGAGCCATTCTGCCTGCCATCAGATACAAGGGAACCATATTCTTGCAAGCGTTGTTGCGTCATAGCGTCACGGATCCTAGGGTATTGGGATTTGTGCCAGATTAGAAAATTGGATGCCCTTTCTCCTGCCATGAAGTCAGGGTTACCCATAATTGGAGTCATGGGACCTCTTTTGTGCGAAATCTGAAACTTCAAGGTCCAATAATCCCAGCAGGCCAAGGCGTGTCTCACCAAAAAAGGCCAACACTCTTGAGCTGGGCGGTTGGTAAGCCATGGTGCTATCGATAAATCTAGTGGGGAGAGCTCTCTCTCCATCCTAATCCAGAGTTTCGGGGAATCCCTAACTGACCAGTTTATGATCCTCATCACTAATGCTGATGCATGATATACCTTAAGATCTGGTAGGCCCAACCCTCCCTTATCTCTATGTTTAGTCAGCACCTTAGAACCGATCCTAGACCTACCTGAATTCCAAATGAACCGATTAATGGCCTTCTGAAGAACCGCAAAATATCCACCTGGAACGCTTATCGGGATAGTTTGAAAGACATACAGAAATCTCGGAAGAACGTCCATCTTAACGACCCCGAGCCTACCAAACCATGAGATGCGCTTCAGAGAGAATTTCTGCAAGTCTTCCAACACCTTCTTCTGCAATGGCAGGTAATTAAGAGGATATAGTAGGTGAAGCTGTTTCGGGATCTGCAAACCCAAATATGTTATACTAATGGTCTGCCATTGAAAGGGAAAGTTGCTTTGAATTTGGGAAGCTACCTCCGTAGGAAGTGAAATATTGAGCATCTCGCTTTTGGAGGGATTCATTTTAAAGTTGCTCAGGAGGCCGAACCTATGGAATTCATGTAGGATAGATGGGACAGTGACATGAGGATTTGAAACATACATAAGAAGGTCGTCAGCATAAAGTGCCAATTTATGATGCTCGCTCCCCAACTGTATGCCCGTGACATCTGGGTTAGCTCGTAATGCATTAGCTAGATGTTCCATAACGATCACATACAGTAGGGGAGACAGCGGACACCCCTGCCGAGTCCCATTTTTTATGCAGAAAGAGGAGGCTAATATGCCATTTGTTCTCACTCTGGCAGTGGGGATCGTGTATAAGGCAGCAATTTTCCCTATTACCGTAGGACCTAAGCCAATTTGCTTCAGCGCCGCAGTCATAAATTCCCAATTAACTCTGTCGAACGCTTTTTCAGCGTCAACTGAGAATAAACAGAGAGGAACCCCCCCACTTTTAGCCCCAGAAATAAGGTTAATCGTGCGGATAGTATTATCCCTGGCTTCCCTACCGGGTACAAACCCTACTTGATCGCCGTGGATAACGCCAGGGAGAACACTATTAAGACGATTCGCCAAGAGTTTGGAATAGATTTTAATGTCGCAATTGATCAGGGATATGGGACGGTAATTAGTGCAAACCTTTGGATCTTTATTGGGTTTCGGGATTACAACTATATGAGCCTCCAGGGCCTGTCTAGGGAAAGGGCAAGAGGGAGATACACTATTAAATACCCTTAGAAGAAAAGGCAATAATAGCTCTTTAAAATCCTTAAAAAAGGGTGCAGTAAAACCATCCGGGCCAGGGCTTTTACCCCCCTTTAATGACTTCAAAACATCTCCTATCTCCTGTTCTGAAAAATCCTCTTCAATTTCCGCTCCTCTGTCTATGGGAATCGTGGGAAGCGCTGTCTCCTCCATATATGCATGTATCTTATCAGCAAACGCCTCTGCAGGCATGTCCGCAAATTGTCCTCGTATGCTATACAGGCCTTCGTAATACTCTTTGAAGGTTTCCGCTATTTGTCTAGGATGATGCACCAAAGCACCCTTAGCATCTAGTATATTTGGAATAAAACTAGCCTGTTGTCTAGGGTGTATATAGCGCGCTAACGCCTTCCCAGGTTTATTGGAATGTGCAAATAAGTAACTGCGAAACCGCTCAACATTCCTAAAAGCAGAGGCAGAGAGCAACACTTTAAGTTGGTCCCTAGCCACCGTCAGCTCAGAAAGAACGAGTGGATCCAATGATTGCTTATGCGATTGCTCTAGCTCAGCTATATGGTGCAAAAGTTGCCTGATCTTCGCCCCCTTCTCTCTTTTGAGTCTGGCACCATGGCTCACCAAAACGCCCCGTAACACACATTTCAATGCTTCCCACTGTAATGGGAGGGCAGTGTCATCCAGTGAGTGGTTCTCAATAAATTGTCTGATCGTTGATTCCAGATCAGCTTTACATACACTATCCCTCAAAAGAGACTCGTTCAACCTCCATGTCCACTCCCTAGCCACTAGGTCCGGTAATTCTAGGGATAGAAATATTGGTGCGTGATCTGACCAAAGAGTGGAACCTATGTGAGCGTCAGGAGAATAGGACAGCGCATGATGGGATATCAGGAATCTATCTATTCTGCTGTAGGACTGGTGCGGCGGGGAAAAATAGGTGAAATCCTTATCCTTAGGATGGAGTATCCTCCAAACATCAACTAACTGTCTAGCATGTAGCAAATGTTTAGTTCTGGTAATTGTCGACCAGGGAACCGAAGTTCTACCTGAAGAGGAATCCAAAGCGGGCTCCATGATCATGTTGAAGTCACCACCCAGCAGCACCAGTCCCTCAGCAAAAGCATCTAACTTAGTGAGAATACCTGATAGAGCTCTGCTTTGTCTGGTATTGGGCAAGTAGAGATTTCCGACGGTGTACACTCTCTCATGGATTTGAAGCTTCAAGAACAGGAACCGGCCCAAAGGATCCGATTGTGACTCTAGAAAGGTATAAGGCAATGATTTATGAAGAGCAACTGAAACACCCTTAGACTTAGCATCCGGGTTAGTGCTATGAACCCAATAAGTATAATGTTTTGACAAAATCTTCGGAATCTGCTCCCCTTTGAAATGTGTTTCCTGTAACAACAGAATTTGCACCCTCTCCCTGTGCATGCCGTACAACACCCCTGATCGCTTTTCCGGGGTATTGAAACCTCTAACATTTAGTGAGGCTAACTTCACACTTGGTGGCCCCACCATGATGACAGATACAAATCGAACTTATTAGGCTATATTTAAGAGGGGGAGGAGAAAAGGGTAGTCAAGGGTTCGCACAAACCACCTCAAGAATACCCTGCGTCCCGAGGAGGTCTGGCAATCACCGACTATCCAGCCAAGGAGGCAATAGGAAGAGGAGAAGAAAGAAAAAGGAAAGGGACAAACAGGGGTGAGTTGCAAAGTCAGGTAACCGTCCCAAGTAGAGGGACCAACTCGTCCTATACCAGATAGAGCGAGAGTTACAGTAGGAGACGGACTTCCAATGACGGACCAAGGAAGCCGCCACAGGGCTGAGAGGCCCGAAGGCCACATCTAAAAGATGAACATGAAAACAAACACGTACAGCTTTCAGTATCTACCAGATCGTTTCTGCAGCACTAAGCTTTCTGTGAGCTATACTTAGCAAACCTACACAAACTGCAAGAGAATTACCCCTAGGCATAAGAGTAACATAACCAGAGAGATAAGAAGAAAGGGGGAGAAAAGAGAAGGCATAAGCATTTTCATTCCCCCCAAATAGGTACTTATTTCCGAGGTCGTCCCTGAAATATCAAAAGAGATGAATACTTATACGACCCAGTCTCAGGTTTACGGTCTCGCTGGTTGCTGAGAATACGCCCTCTCTGAGGCCGCTCTTCTAAGATGCCCACTTGAGGACCGAGATGGCAGAGCTGGAATGACCTGCCAGTCAGGTAGATGAACTGCTGGCAAGTTCAATGCAGACAGGAACATGTCTAGATCATCAGGATCCCGCAGCTCTATACGGTGACCATTCCTACGGACCACTAGCTGAAATGGGAACCCCCAGGAGTACGGAATATCCTTAGACCTCAAGAGGTCCAGTAAGGGCTTGAGTGCTCTCCTCTGGGCCAAGGTGTTTCTTGATAAATCTTGAAGGATCGTCAGTGTGGCCCCATCGAAATCAATTGTAGAAAGGTTACGTGCCTTCTTCATTATAGCCTCTTTCACTGAATAAAAATGCAGACGGCAGATCACATCTCTGGGCCTAGAGGGGTCTGAGCTGATGGGGGCTAAAGCTCTGTGTGCCCTATCCATTTCCAGCCGATCTGTGACAGGTTCTCCCAGGATGTTGCTAAACAGACCTTGTAAGGTGGGTATTAAGTCCTCCGTCTTAGTAGCCTCAGGAAGCCCTCTCACCCTAATGTTATTCCGTCTGTTACGGTTTTCGATATCATCGTGGAGACGGTAAAGATGACCAATGTGACGATCTCTAGTTTCGCCTTGAACCATAAGCTCATCCACCTGAGCAGCCGTGTGATCATGCATGGACGCCACCTCCTCCAGTTTCTCTTCAACAGCTCTCACATTAGACTTGATCACAGATAACTCCTGCTTGTATGAGTTCTCCAATCGCTCCACATATTTCTCCATCTCTTGCTTAGTGGGAAGGAGTTTAATATAGTCCTTTATGTCCCAGCTTTCATTTGGGGTCTCGCCCTCTGCCATTTCCGCTGCACCAGAAGGCTGTGCTGTAGCGTAGCAGTGCTGGGGAGATGAGGCCTCGTCCCAAGATGGCGTCTGCCTCGTGGCGCCGCCACGCAATTGATCCTGCTTGGACCGGAGCGAGTCAGGTGAGCGACTTACTGCAGCGCGGTTCTGGGTCCGATTCGGAGACCCCTGCGAGCTCAACGGTACCTCCGCTTCCGAGGAGTTGCTCCGGTGCACCGGCGTGAAGGTCGCTGCGTTCGGGTTGCGGCCTGCTTTATCTCCCGTCGGCTCCGCTGCAAAATACCTCAGCAGCCCGCTCTTTTCTCCTGGGGATCTTGATGAGGGATCACCCGCTAGTGACCCTTTGCGTGTGCGCACCATAGGAGCTGGTTTCGGTGCATCAGGAAGCAAGTAGCCCCTAGCTTCTCAGACCTGCGGCGGGAGCTCCACAGCCGTGCGTCCTCACACCGCCATAGTCAGGCCACGCCCCTCTTCACCGGTCATTTTTTACACATTTTGATTGCAAAGTTCTTCTCACACATTTGGGCCCCTAAATTGCCAGGGCAGTATAACTACCCCACAAGTGACCCCATTTTGGAAAGAAGACACCCCAAGGTATTCCGTGAGGGGCATGGCGAGTTCCTAGAATTTTTTATTTTTTGTCGCAAGTTAGTGGAATATGAGACTTTGTAAGAAAAAAATAAAAATAATAAAATCATCATCATTTTCCGCTAACTTGTGACAAAAAATAAAAAGTTCTATGAACTCACTATGCCCATCAGCGAATACCTTAGGGTGTCTACTTTCCGAAATGGGGTCATTTGTGGGGTTTTTCTACTGTTTGGGCATTGTAGAACCTCAGGAATCATGACAGGTGCTCAGAAAGTCAGAGCTGTTTCAAAAAGCGGAAATTCACATTTTTGTACCATAGTTTGTAAATGCTATAACTTTTACCCAAACCATTTTTTTTTTGCCCAAACATTTTTTTTTGTCAAAGACATGTAGAACAATAAATTTGGCGAAAAATTTATATATGGATGTCGTTTTTTTTGCAAAATTTTACAGCTGAAAGTGAAAAATATCATTTGTTTGCAAAAAAATCGTTACATTTTGATTAATAACAAAAAAAGTAAAAATGTCAGCAGCAATAAAATACCACCAAATGAAAGCTCCATTAGTGAGAAGAAAAGGAGGTAAAATTCATTTGGGTGGTAAGTTGCATGACCGAGCGATAAACGGTGAAAGGAGTGTAGTGCCGAAGTGTAAAAAGTGCTCTGGTCATGAAGGGGGTTTCACCTAGCGGGGCTGAAGTGGTTAATGATGGACAGATGATGGGTCGTATTACACTCACTGGGGTTCTTTGACTACCATTTGTGTTCACAGGCAATATACAAGGTGCTCACATTATTTTCATTGTTTTGATCCTGTAATGGAGCAAAACCAACAAAAACAACACTGCTAACTTGAACATAGTATAAACCTACAGTGTTGTTAATAAACAGACAACAAAATGCCCAAAGTAATCAAAAAAGTAATTTTTGATTACTTTGGGCATTTTGTTGTTGTCTGTTGATTAGCAACACTCTAGGTTTAAATTGGTTTCCAATTCTTTGCCCAGACTCATAGCTTTGTATATTGAGGCTTGTTCTTGGTTTCATATTGAACATAGCCTTAACATGCTCCCCTCAAACCTGCCTACTTTAGCATTGTGTCTAAAAAGTAGTTATAATTCAGCAATTACTGTATGTAAATGATCTGAGAAGAGTCCAGTGGCATCAAACGCATGCACAGTGATGTGAGATATACTGCCTTTGCTTCATCCATGGAAGAAGCACTCCCTCAAAAAATGCTACTGTTTGGTCCGCTAGAAAGGTGATGTAACACATGATGTAAATTGTGTTCAAGGCAATCTTTTTATCATTGACTGTATTTCTGAGTGATTTAATCCCATCTGGTTCTCGGATGTATCACGTCACCGACTCTTATGTGTGGACAGACAGAAAGTATCTCCATTCAACCCTTTGAGAATAATATCTAGACTCCTTTTCCATTGGTTTCCCTGGAGATCCTAGAAGGACTTCTCCAGTGATCCTGTTAGGCCCTGCCCGGCAGCCCATGCCTAATTCATTTTCAGGGAGCATTGTAATTTTTGCATGTTGCTTGCTTCAAGTGGTAACCTGAGAAAGCGTTCAGTCCGAGCATAAAAAATGCTACTTTGTATCTATATCTTTTTCCATTTATTTGCAAACATTGTCAGAATGATATACATCTTTGGCATTTTTGTTACTACTACTGTGGATAAAGATGGCACATGGCTTGCATAGTGCGCCAGTAACAATAAATCCCCCCTAATGTTTTAGGGAACCTGATAATATATTTCTCAGCATCAAGAAAGCCAATCATAACCTGTAGTAATGTATCATGCTTCCCTGGAATAATTGTATTTATTACACATTTGAAATATACCTTCATCCCAGCAATATAACATTAGATTAAAAAGGATACCCATGCTTTTATTACATCTCCGGAACATTAGTTTTGCAATAGGATTTCATTCCCCTGCAGCCACAATTTTAGATTTGCACAAAGCAGAAAGAGAAATAATTGTGTTTCCACATAAACAAGAAATGAAAGATGGTATTTTACAATTCACAAATACAAGGTACGAGCGCTGCGCGTTACATGAGTGCAGGGACATAGAAAGAGGCGTTCATGTATGAGTGTCCCTGTACATCCCGGCCCCTATGATAGGCTGTGTATAGGGAGGGTCATTGAAATAATAAAATGCACCTGCATCTTAAATTCAAGCTGCACAGAGAACATGACAAAGCCACTAAAAGCTCAGTGACCCTGCTGATGACTATTATGACTTATTTATAGTATATCTTATTTTCAAGTGGAGTAAAACTAAATAGGGGTCCAGAGAATGCAGCTGGGCATCTAATTTGTGCTATTATTTGAAATGGTGGAAATGATTGCATAAGTACAAAAAAAAAGTCTGGGGAGCAAGAAGCAGAGAACAAATTATTCCTGGGGCATTGTAGCTGCACGCACTAATAAGTCTGTGGCTAACCTAAAACATGTAGTGGATTCATAGATACATAATAATATAAGATAATCCTGATACATTGTGATAGAGATTGCAATAATACTGTAAAAATGGTCCATTAAAGGGGTACTCCATTTATGTGGCTAGAAAATGTAAAAAGTTTGGCAGAATTATATTTTTTAGTAAATTTGCGAAGTGCGTTAAAATAAAAAAGAAGCATTTCTCACCTCACTGAACCCCCCCGCTCCCATCACTTCTGTTCCAACACTTATCAGTAGTGTTGAGCAAACTTGCAATTTGCAAGTTCGGCGTTCGAGTTATCTAAAAATTCCGTAGTGGATTCTGTTACCGCGGACATTGCGGAATTCTTAGATAATAAATTAAAAGTTTGCTCAACACTTCTTATTAGGTCAAATCTGCTCTCCGCTTCCTGGTCCCTTTTCGGCGCACAGAAAATAGGAGGAATTATCTGCTCAGTCAATCACAGTCCACAGCGCTGACGCAACTCAGCATTTCCTGTTATTTCCTGACGGAACAAGGAAGTAGAGGCCCACAGGAACCTGGTAGTCTTCTGACCAGCATCGTCAGGAGATTGATAAGGGCAACAATGTTTCTTTTCATTTTTTAAACCCATTCTTACCCTAAAATATATTATCCCACCAGAAAACCCCTTTAATCACTGTGTAAACAAAAAGATCTACAACTTTCTATATGTTTCATTTCCAAATCGCTTTCAGGATATTTGTTTGCCTTCAGTGAATATTAGAAACTTGGAGGACTAATTTATATTATCATTATTATTAATATAAAACCGGTAGTCTACAGCGTGCTGGCTTATTGGAGTTCAATAATAATTCATAGAGGGAGGAAACATTTAAAGTCATATCTCAAGGGGAATGCCTGCTATTACCATGTCATTTCTACATTTAACATTCTGCATGGACATTAAATTAGGATGAGCTTCAGGTTTCTGCAGAGGATTTCCAGTTTGCTGTACGGTATATCTGCAGGAAGATTGGCCGCATTGTCATTCAATTAGGGGGAACCCTCACTTTTTTTTCTGCAGTGGAACCAAAGTTTCATTGGGAAAAATATATAAAATATGCATGGGATGCTGACTCCACATGAAATTTGGCATGAGATACCTACTGAAATCAATGTGAAAATTATATTGTGTTATCCTAGTCTTATAGTAAACTCAATATTTAACCAGTATGCAGTAGACTCCTAAATTCTTTTTAGAGGTGGTTGAAGGGATATTCAAGGATTTTACTACTGGTGGTCTTTCCTCAGGAGAGGCCGTCAATATCTGATCGGTGAGGGTCTGGAACTCCCTGCTGATCACCTAATTTACTTTAGTTCGGATGCTAGAACTACAAAGTTCCATAAACTGTTTAGTGGACAGAGCTGGTTACTGCAGTGCTGCTCCCACTAAAGTAATGGGAACTCCATTAAACAGTTTAGGTAACAGTGTAATCCCAGCATCAATTTCAGGCACCCAAGCTACTCCGAAACAACTAATTGGCAGATATTGATCTCCTATCCTGAAGATAGCAGCCATTAATAGTAAAATCATGTAATACCTCTTAAATTCTATATCTAGAAAAACATTATGATAATTACAAATATTGTTCTATTTGCCTTAGAACCCTGTACAAAGAATATGTAAGAATCAGTCCAGGGTATTCTTAATAGAAAATACTCCCTCCACCTCTCCTTATCTCTTCCTGCCATCTGGCAGCTCAAGAATAGGTCTCAAATATTAATTTGGATCATTCTTTTAATACTAAGCGCTTTACAGTAATATCAGGTCAATAGGTTGTTGCTGTTGACCATTCTTTATTATGATTACTACAGTAAATGTCAACGATGATTAGATTCGAAGGGGACTGACTGTTTTCCAAATGTTGGACATGGACATGATTGAGATCTACCAGTCTTCTAGAGGATCCCATTACCTTTATGCTCGAGGTTAATATCTTAGCCCACTTTTCTTAGCCCACTGGTCTCTGCACATGGCAGCGGTCGTGCATCCTTCATGGCATTGACAGTAAACTAATTAATTAGATCCATCAAAGTGGTACCAAAAGTTTGTCAAACAGCTTATCACACATGATGTTATTTCAGAGAGTCCCCAAAGGTAATGTTTCCGAGGACTGTACTTCAAACCTCAATTAACTTCTTTATTAAATGTAAGAGCAGATTGAGGGATGTAAACATTCGCTGTCATATCTCAGCCAAGGCACAAAATCCATTATTTATTACTTTCCTTTATTACTTTCTGATCTTACAAAAGTTTAATACTAAAGTTATCTTTTTTAAGCAGGTATTCATTATGCTTATATCCAAATATATGGAAATAATCCTACATTTGGACCCCATTCGTCCTATTAGACCATTCAATATTGCTACCAGGCATCTGAAATGATGGGTCACTATATTTTTCCTTTGCACTCGTCCATCAGTAAATAAATTGGACTTTTGGACTTGTTTTGCTTTGTATTTAATCAGAATTTTAAGTATTTTGTCCCCAGCTGTACACTGCACTAACATTACCAGACAATGTAAGAAGGTTAAATATACTTTAAGTGTTTGATACTTACCTCCTTACAAACTTTACTTTTATGTATTCATTGTGAAATATTGTTACCTAATTCTGTACTTTGTATGTGCTAATGTTTCACAGCTTTTTACTGTTATATTGTGCTTGAGTCTATACTGACTGAATGTGACCCTATGGTTGAGTGCATGCCTGCAATGTTAATGGTTGCCACAAGATGGCACTGCAGCATCATAGATTCTACATAGAGGCTGAAAACAGGAGGTTAGTCAGTGTGTGGCTGAGGTCACATGGAGTGCTTGGGGAGAGTTCGGGCAGCTCAATTTTGGCAACCCAGTGCTTGGTAAGTGTATGGGCAGCACGGTGGCTCAGTGGTTAACACTGGTACCTTGCAACAGGGTCCTAGCTTTAAATCGGACCAAGGACAACATCTGAATGGAGCTTGTATGTTCTCCCCGTGTTTGCGTGGGTTTCCTCCGGGTACTCCAGTTTCGTCCCACACTCCAAAGACATACTTATAGGGAACTTGGATTGTGAGCCCCATTGGGGACAGTTGGATGCTAATGTCTGTAAAGCGCTTTGGAATATAGTAGCGCTATATAAGTGCATAAAATAAATATGCATAGTGGGAGACAGGGAAAAGTGTTATGAGCAGAGCTGCCACCAAGGGGCACATGACTAGGCTGTGGAGAAAGGTGAATCAAGCCTGAAAGCTCAACGATTGGTATCTAAATAAAGAAACAGGATGGGAGGTCTCTCTGACATTGAAATGTTTTGGAAAAATTGTGTTTGTTCAGCTATGAAAATATACACCTCAAAGAGACCTTATTTACATGGAAAGATCTGAAAAAGGGTTCTTTACAGTTAGAGTATCATTGGAATCCCCCAACCCAAGTAGTAGTAAAGACAGATAAGGGCTAAACATTTACGTAATATCTATTAGCATTGAGTATTACCATTATTTTAAGAAGGAATGATGTTCAATTGAGTCAGAAAAGTTATCTGACAATCCTTCAGGGTGAGGTATTCATTTCTTGTCTCAGGTGAAGCAAAATTGGCTACAAGTGGCTGGATCTGAGAAAGGCTGAATGAGGTGGACTTGTGACTTTTTCAAATAATTATCATGTACTGTAGATGTCCTTGTTTAAAGACAATCTCACATGAATATACTGTCCGATAAAGGGCCAGCATAGCATGTGGCCTGGTCTGCATTCCTATTAGCTCAAATGTAGCAAAATATTGTGGCAATTAAATAAAGGAGAAATTAACAAATACTGTGGACGCATTGGGGGAGATTTATCACACTGGTGCAAAGTAGAACTGGCTTTGTTACCCATAGCAACCAATCAGATTCCACCTTTCATTTTCCGAAGGAGCTATGAAAAATGAAAGGTGATATCTGATTAGTTGCTATGGGCAACTAAGCCCCATAGTGTAACGGTCCAGGTCTGGTTCGGAGTCTTCATAGCAACTACTTGGGGTAACGTAGTAAGAAGGAAGCCAGTGGTCAACGCACAGTATAACTTCAGTAAGCAGGAGTGACTAGCTTGAATAATCTCACAAGGCAGGAAGTGCAAGGCTGGGCTTAAATAGGATGTTCAATCATGGAACAGGGTAGAGAAAACTAGGGAGGCGGGAACCGAAACTAGAGGCACATAAACTAGGCATAAGTACAGCACAGGAGCTGTCCAGAAAGCAAAATAGCTCAGTTGGAAGAGCTGCCGCCTGGGACACAGGAGTCCCCTCCTTTCAGGATGGCCTCTGGACATCTTAGGAGCTGTTTTCTTTGGATGTCTGTCATGAAATGCCTTTGTAAGCCTAGGGGTGTGAACATTGTTTTCTGGTTCCCCTGAATTCTCTTTTGGTCCATAACACTTCCATTGCAGCAGATATTGCACTTTGAAAATTCTAGAGTCCAAAATTTTTTCAACAATGTATTCTTCCTCGCCTTGGACTTTTACTGGTGCAGGAGGTGGCTGATTTTTTCCTGGAAAGGAGTTTTCGTTAAATGGCTTGAGCAATGACACGTGGAACACAGTGTGTATTTTCAATTTGTTAGGAAGTTTGAGATGGAAGGCAACTTGATTAACATGTTCAGAAATCTGGAAAGGTCCTTTGAGTTTTTTACCCAATTTTGGAGATGGAACATGTGTTTTCATATTTCTAGTAGATAGCCAAACCTTATCACCAACTTTAACCCCTTAGTGACCACCCATACGTGTTTTTACTGATGTAAACAAAGTGGGTTTTAGCTAAACGGCTGGCTTTAATCAATCATTACATGTACTTAAAATTGTGCATTAAAAACTATAACTTGTCCTGCAAAAAATAAGACCTCATACAAGTACATTTATGAAAAAAACAAAAAAGTTCTAGCTCTTGGAATGCAATTTTTAAAAAAATGTGCTTGGTCACTAAGGGGTTAAAGGTGGGAGGAGCTTTTTTATAGTCTCCTTGGGCTTCTTGTAGCATCTCTATTAGTTTCTTCTGGGTTTCTTGCAATTTCGTTAGTCTGTGAGTAACAGCAGGAATAGGTGTACTAAGCGGAAGGTTAAGAATAAATACTGGATGTAAGCCAAAGTTCACAAAAAATTTACTTTGAGATGTAGCACTATGTTTCAAGTTGTTGTATGCAAATTCTGCTGTTGGTAAATAGTCCAACAGCGGAGGTATTGTTGCAGAGTTTGGGTTGTTCTTTCCGTCTGGCCATTGGACTGAGGATGAAAAGCAGAAGACAAATTAACTGTAACTCCTAAGGCTGTACAGAAGTTCTTCCAAAATCTTGATGTGAATTGAACACCTCTATCTGAAATTAGATGGTAGTCATTTCTTTAGAAGGAGTAAGAGCCACAATAAAATCCATGGAAATTGATCCCCAAGGTCTGGATGGAACTGAAAGTGGTTGAAGAAGACCTAGAGGAGGAGATTGCGGTATCTTGTTTTGTGCACATGTTAAACAGGAGGAAATATATTTTCTAACATCATTCTTACAATTAGGCCACCAAAATGAATGAAGCAGTAGGTTGTAAGTAGAGTTGAGCGAACACCTGGATGTTCGGGTTCGAGAAGTTCGGCCGAACATCCCGGAAATGTTCGGGTTCGGGATCCGAACCCGATCCGAACTTCGTCCCGAACCCGAACCCCATTGAAGTCAATGGGGACCCGAACTTTTCGGCACTAAAAAGGCTGTAAAACAGCCCAGGAAAGAGCTAGAGGGCTGCAAAAGGCAGCAACATGTAGGTAAATCCCCTGCAAACAAATGTGGATAGGGAAATGAATTAAAATAAAAATTAAATAAATAAAAATTAACCAAAATCAATTGGAGAGAGGTTCCATAGCAGAGAATCTGGCTTCCCGTCACCCACCACTGGAACAGTCCATTCTCAGATATTTAGGCCCCGGCACCCAGGCAGAGGAGAGAGGTCCCGTAACAGAGAATCTGTCTTCATGTCAGCAGAGAATTAGTCTGCATGTCATAGCAGAGAATGAGGCTTCACGTCAGCCACCACTGCAACAGTCCATTGGCATATATTTAGGCCCAGCACCCAGGCAGAGGAGGGAGGTCCCGTAACAGAGAATCTGTCTTCATGTCAGCAGAGAATTAGTCTGCATGTCATAGCAGAGAATGAGGCTTCACGTCAGCCACCACTGCAACAGTCCATTGGCATATATTTAGGCCCAGCACACACACAGGCAGAGGAGAGAGGTCCCGTAACAGAGAATCTGGCTTCATGTCAGCAGAGAATCAGTCTGCATGTCATAGCAGAGAATGAGGCTTCACGTCAGCCACCACTGCAACAGTCCATTGGCATATATTTAGGCCCAGCACACACACAGGCAGAGGAGAGAGGTCCCGTAACAGAGAATCTGGCTTCATGTCAGCAGAGAATCAGTCTGCATGTCATAGCAGAGAATGAGGCTTCACGTCAGCCACCACTGCAACAGTCCATTGGCATATATTTAGGCCCAGCACCCAGGCAGAGGAGGGAGGTCCCGTAACAGAGAATCTGTCTTCATGTCAGCAGAGAATTAGTCTGCATGTCATAGCAGAGAATGAGGCTTCACGTCAGCCACCACTGCAACAGTCCATTGGCATATATTTAGGCCCAGCACACACACAGGCAGAGGAGAGAGGTCCCGTAACAGAGAATCTGGCTTCATGTCAGCAGAGAATCAGTCTGCATGTCATAGCAGAGAATGAGGCTTCACGTCAGCCACCACTGCAACAGTCCATTGGCATATATTTAGGCCCAGCACACACACAGGCAGAGGAGAGAGGTCCCGTAACAGAGAATCTGGCTTCATGTCAGCAGAGAATCAGTCTGCATGTCATAGCAGAGAATGAGGCTTCACGTCAGCCACCACTGCAACAGTCCATTGGCATATATTTAGGCCCAGCACCCAGGCAGAGGAGGGAGGTCCCGTAACAGAGAATCTGTCTTCATGTCAGCAGAGAATTAGTCTGCATGTCATAGCAGAGAATGAGGCTTCACGTCAGCCACCACTGCAACAGTCCATTGGCATATATTTAGGCCCAGCACCCAGGCAGAGGAGGGAGGTCCCGTAACAGAGAATCTGTCTTCATGTCAGCAGAGAATTAGTCTGCATGTCATAGCAGAGAATGAGGCTTCACGTCAGCCACCACTGGAACAGTCCATTCTCAGATATTTAGGCCCCGGCACCCAGGCAGAGGAGAGAGGTCCCGTAACAGAGAATCTGTCTTCATGTCAGCAGAGAATTAGTCTGCATGTCATAGCAGAGAATGAGGCTTCACGTCAGCCACCACTGCAACAGTCCATTGGCATATATTTAGGCCCAGCACCCAGGCAGAGGAGAGAGGTCCCGTAACAGACAATCTGGCTTCATGTCAGCAGAGAATCAGTCTGCATGTCATAGCAGAGAATCAGGCTTCACGTCACCCACCACTGCAACAGTCCATTGTCATAAATTTAGGCCCAGCACTAGTGTTGAGCGGCATGTCCCATATTCGAATTCGCGAAATTTTGTGAATATTCGAAAGAATATTCGTAAAATATTCGCGATTATTCAAATTCGTTATTATTTCGCATATGCGATAATTCGAATTATCGCATAATACATATGCTATGCAAAATTCACATGTGCGCTAATGAAATCGCCTTACGAAGATTCGCAACTCAATTCAATCACTAATGTATGAATGCAATGCCCTTTGCCTCTGTTCTGGGACAAGTGTAGATATTCGCATGTGCGCTAATAAAATCGCCTTACGAAGATTCGCACCTCAATCACTTTCTAGGGAATGTGAGACTTTTGGGAATCAATCGAGATACAGTGGGGGGTGATGACAGTAGTTGACAGAGTACAGATCAATGTAATCTGTAAGGTGGAAAGTAAAATAAAAAATACGAATATTCGTAAATCGAATTTTACGAAGTTCTACGTATTCGCGAATATGGTGCTATACTATATGAATGCACAGGCCTTTGCCTCTCTGTTCTGGGGACAAGTGTAGATATTTGCATTTGCGTTAATAAAATCGCCTTACGAAGATTCGCAGCTCAATTCAATCACTAATGTATGAATGCAAAGCCCTTTGCCTCTGTTCTGGGACAAGTGTAGATATTCGCATGTGCGCTAATAAAATCGCCTTACGAAGATTCGCAACTCAATTCACTAATGTATGAATGCAAAGCCCTTTGCCTCTGTTCTGGGACGTGCCGATATTCGCATGTGCGCTAATAAAATCGCCTTACGAAGATTCGCGCCTCAATCACTTTCTAGGCAATGTGAGTAAGATCTGAGCTGTTGGACCTTTGGGAAACAATCAATTATATGTGTACTGTAATTTTGTGGGGGGGGGGGGGGAAACAAAAAACGAATATTCGTTTTTACGAATATATAGCACTATATTCGAAATATTCGCGAAATCGCGAAGTTGCGATATTCGCGAAAAAAATTTGCTTTTCGAATATTCGCGCTCAACACTACCCAGCACCCAGGCAGAGGAGAGAGGTCCCGTAACAGAGAATCTGGCTTCATGTCAGCAGAGAATCAGTCTTCATATCATAGCAGAGAATCAGGCTTCACGTCACCCACCACTGTAAGAGTCAATTTTCATAAATTTAGGCCCAGAACCCAGGCAGAGGAGAAAGGTCCCGTAACAGACAATCTGGCTTCATGTCAGCAGAGAATCAGTCTTCATATCATAGCAGAGAATCAGGCTTCACGTCACCCACCACTGCAACAGTCAATTGTCATAAATTTAGGCCCAGCACCCAGGCAGAGGAGAGAGCTCCCGTAACAGAGGATCTGGCTTCATGTCAGCAGAGAATCAGTCTGCATGTCATAGCAGAGAATGAGGCTTCACGTCACCCACCACTGCAACAGTCCATTGGCATATATTTAGGCCTAGCACACAGGCAGAGCAGAGAGGTCCCGTAACAGACAATCTGGCTTCATGTCAGCAGAGAATCAGTCTGCATGTCATAGCAGAGAATGAGGCTTCACGTCACCCACCACTGCAACAGTCCATTGGCATATATTTAGGCCTAGCACACAGGCAGAGCAGAGAGGTCCCGTAACAGACAATCTGGCTTCATGTCAGCAGAGAATCAGTCTGCATGTCATAGCAGAGAATGAGGCTTCACGTCACCCACCACTGCAACAGTCCATTGGCATATATTTAGGCCTAGCACACAGGCAGAGCAGAGAGGTCCCGTAACAGAGAATCTGGCTTCATGTCAGCAGAGAATCAGTCTGCATGTCATAGCAGAGAATGAGGCTTCACGTCACCCACCACTGCAACAGTCCATTGGCATATATTTAGGCCTAGCACACAGGCAGAGCAGAGAGGTCCCGTAACAGACAATCTGGCTTCATGTCAGCAGAGAATCAGTCTGCATGTCATAGCAGAGAATGAGGCTTCACGTCACCCACCACTGCAACAGTCCATTGGCATATATTTAGGCCTAGCACACAGGCAGAGCAGAGAGGTCCCGTAACAGACAATCTGGCTTCATGACAGCAGAGAATCAGTCTGCATGTCATAGCAGAGAATGAGGCTTCACGTCAGCCACCACTGCAACAGTCCATTGGCATATATTTAGGCCTAGCACACAGGCAGAGCAGAGAGGTCCCGTAACAGACAATCTGGCTTCATGACAGCAGAGAATCAGTCTGCATGTCATAGCAGAGAATCAGGCTTCACGTCAGCCACCACTGCAACAGTCCATTGTCATAAATTTAGGCCCAGCACCCAGGCAGAGGAGAGAGGTCCCGTAACAGAGAATCTGGCTTCATGTCAGCAGAGAATCAGTCTTCATATCATAGCAGAGAATCAGGCTTCACGTCACCCACCACTGTAAGAGTCAATTTTCATAAATTTAGGCCCAGCACCCAGGCAGAGGAGAGAGGTCCCGTAACAGACAATCTGGCTTCATGTCAGCAGAGAATCAGTCTTCATATCATAGCAGAGAATCAGGCTTCACGTCACCCACCACTGCAACAGTCAATTTTCATAAATTTAGGCCCAGAACCCAGGCAGAGGAGAAAGGTCCCGTAACAGACAATCTGGCTTCATGTCAGCAGAGAATCAGTCTTCATATCATAGCAGAGAATCAGGCTTCACGTCACCCACCACTGCAACAGTCAATTGTCATAAATTTAGGCCCAGCACCCAGGCAGAGGAGAGAGCTCCCGTAACAGAGGATCTGGCTTCATGTCAGCAGAGAATCAGTCTGCATGTCATAGCAGAGAATGAGGCTTCACGTCACCCACCACTGCAACAGTCCATTGGCATATATTTAGGCCTAGCACACAGGCAGAGGAGAGGTTCATTCAACTTTGGGTAGCCTCGCAATATAATGGTAAAATGAAAATAAAAATAGGATTGAATGAGGAAGTGCCCTGGAGTCCAATAATATATGGTTATGGGGAGGTAGTTAATGTCTAATCTGGACAAGGGACGGACAGGTCCTGTGGGATCCATGCCTGGTTCATTTTTATGAACGTCAGCTTGTCCACATTGGCTGTAGACAGGCGGCTGCGTTTGTCTGTAATGACGCCCCCTGCCGTGCTGAATACACGTTCAGACAAAACGCTGGCTGCCGGGCAGGCCAGCACCTCCAAGGCATAAAAGGCTAGCTCTGGCCACGTGGACAATTTAGAGACCCAGAAGTTGAATGGGGCCGAACCATCAGTCAGTACGTGGAGGGGTGTGCACACGTACTGTTCCACCATGTTAGTGAAATGTTGCCTCCTGCTAACACGTTGCGTATCAGGTGGTGGTGCAGTTAGCTGTGGCGTGTTGACAAAAGTTTTCCACATCTCTGCCATGCTAACCCTGCCCTCAGAGGAGCTGGCCGTGACACAGCTGCCTTGGCGACCTCTTGCTCCTCCTCTGCCTTGGCCTTGGGCTTCCACTTGTTCCCCTGTGACATTTGGGAATGCTCTCAGTAGCGCGTCTACCAACGTGCGCTTGTACTCGCGCATCTTCCTATCACGCTCCAGTGCAGGAAGTAAGGTGGGCACATTGTCTTTGTAGCGTGGATCCAGCAGGGTGGCAACCCAGTAGTCCGCACAGGTTAAAATGTGGGCAACTCTGCTGTCGTTGCGCAGGCACTGCAGCATGTAGTCGCTCATGTGTGCCAGGCTGCCCAGGGGTAAGGACAAGCTGTCCTCTGTGGGAGGCGTATCGTCATCGTCCTGCCTTTCCCCCCAGCCACGCACCAGTGATGGACCCGAGCTGCGTTGGGTGCCACCCCGCTGTGACCATGCTTCATCCTCATCCTCCTCCACCTCCTCCTCATCCTCGTCCTCCTCGTCCTCCAGTAGTGGGCCCTGGCTGGCCACATTTGTACCTGGCCTCTGCTGTTGCAAAAAACCTCCCTCTGAGTCACTTCGAAGAGACTGGCCTGAAAGTGCTAAAAATGACCCCTCTTCCTCATCCTCCTCCTCCTCCTCCTGGGCCACCTCCTCTTCCATCATCGCCCTAAGTGTTTTCTCAAGGAGACATAGAAGTGGTATTGTAACGCTGATAACGGTGTCATCGCCACTGGCCATGTTGGTGGAGTACTCGAAACAGCGCAACAGGGCACACAGGTCTCGCATGGAGGCCCAGTCATTGGTGGTGAAGTGGTGCTGTTCTGTAGTGCGACTGACCCGTGCGTGCTGCAGCTGAAACTCCACTATGGCCTGCTGCTGCTCGCACAGTCTGTCCAGCATGTGCAAGGTGGAGTTCCACCTGGTG
Organism: Bufo gargarizans; assembly: GCF_014858855.1. Classification (NCBI taxonomy): domain Eukaryota; kingdom Metazoa; phylum Chordata; class Amphibia; order Anura; family Bufonidae; genus Bufo; species Bufo gargarizans. Next base: position 190,221,879 of record NC_058086.1, read on the forward strand.
GGCACGTCGCATATGAGGCGGTGAGCGGGAAGGCCGAAGTTACGCTGTAGCGCAGACAGGCGAGCAGCAGCAGGATGTGAACGCCGGAAGCGCGAACAGACGGCCCGCACTTTATGCAGCAGCTCTGACATGTCGGGGTAGTTGTGAATGAACTTCTGCACCACCAAATTCAGCACATGCGCCAAGCAAGGGATGTGCGTCAAATTGGCTAGTCCCAGAGCTGCAACGAGATTTCGCCCATTATCACACACCACCAGGCCGGGCTTGAGGCTCACCGGCAGCAACCACTCGTCGGTCTGTTGTTCAATACCCCGCCACAACTCCTGTGCGGTGTGGGGCCTGTCCCCCAAACATATGAGTTTCAGAATGGCCTGCTGACGTTTACCCCGGGCTGTGCTGAAGTTGGTGGTGAAGGTGTGTGGCTGACTGGATGAGCAGGTGGAAGAAGAGGAGGAGGAAGCCGAGAAGGAGGAGGTGGCAACAGGAGGCAAAGAATGTTGCCCTGCGATCCTTGGCGGCGGAAGGACGTGCGCCAAACAGCTCTCCGCCTGGGGCCCAGCTGCCACTACATTTACCCAGTGTGCAGTTAGGGAGATATAGCGTCCCTGGCCGTGCTTACTGGTCCACGTATCTGTGGTTAGGTGGACCTTGCTACAGATGGCGTTGCGCAGTGCACACTTGATTTTATCGGATACTTGGTTGTGCAGGGAAGGCACGGCTCTCTTGGAGAAGTAGTGCCGGCTGGGAACAACATACTGTGGGACAGCAAGCGACATGAGCTGTTTGAAGCTGTCTGTGTCCACCAGCCTAAATGACAGCATTTCATAGGCCAGTAGTTTAGAAATGCTGGCATTCAGGGCCAGGGATCGAGGGTGGCTAGGTGGGAATTTACGCTTTCTATCAAATGTTTGTGAGATGGAGAGCTGAACGCTGGCGTGTGACATGGTTGAGACGCTTGGTGACGGAGGTGGTGGTGGTGGTGTTGGTGGTACATCCCCTGTTTGCTGGGCGGCAGGTGCCAACGTTCCTCCAGAGGCGGAGGAAGAGGCCGAGGCGGCAGCAGCAGAATAGGCCGAGGCGGCAGCAGCAGAAGAGGTAGCAGGGGGAGCCTGAGTGACTTCCTTGGTTTTAAGGTGTTTACTCCACTGCAGTTCATGCTTTGCATGCAGGTGCCTGGTCATGCAGGTTGTGCTCAGGTTCAGAACGTTAATGCCTCGCTTCAGGCTCTGATGGCACAGCGTGCAAACCACTCGGGTCTTGTCGTCAGCACATTGTTTGAAGAAGTGCCATGCCAGGGAACTCCTTGAAGCTGCCTTTGGGGTGCTCGGTCCCAGATGGCGGCGGTCAGTAGCAGGCGGAGTCTCTTGGCGGCGGGTGTTCTGCTTTTGCCCACTGCTCCCTCTTTTGCTACGCTGTTGGCTCGGTCTCACCACTGCCTCTTCCTCCGAACTGTGAAAGTCAGTGGCACGACCTTCATTCCATGTGGGGTCTAGGACCTCATCGTCCCCTGCATCGTCTTCCACCCAGTCTTGATCCCTGACCTCCTGTTCAGTCTGCACACTGCAGAAAGACGCAGCAGTTGGCACCTGTGTTTCGTCATCATCAGAGACATGCTGAGGTGGTATTCCCATGTCCTCATCATCAGGAAACATAAGTGGTTGTGCGTCAGTGCATTCTATGTCTTTCACCGCTGGGGAAGGGCTAGGTGGATGCCCTTGGGAAACCCTGCCAGCGGAGTCTTCAAACAGCATAAGAGACTGCTGCATAACTTGAGGCTGAGACAGTTTCCCTGGTATGCATGGGGGTGATGTGACAGACTGATGGGGTTGGTTTTCAGGCGCCATCTGTGCGCTTTCTGCAGAAGACTGGGTGGGAGATAATGTGAACGTGCTGGATCCACTGTCGGCCACCCAATTGACTAATGCCTGTACCTGCTCAGGCCTTACCATCCTTAGAACGGCATTGGGCCCCACCATATATCGCTGTAAATTCTGGCGGCTACTGGGACCTGAGGTAGTTGGTACACTAGGACGTGTGGATGTGGCAGAACGGCCACGTCCTCTCCCAGCACCAGAGGGTCCACTAACACCACCACGACCATGTCCACGTCCGCGTCCCTTACTAGATGTTTTTCTCATTGTTATGGTTCACCACAACAACAAATATATTATTTGGCCCAATGTATTGTATTCAAATTCAGCGGGATATAAATTTGAGGCCTAGTATTTAGGCGCTGGGTGACCGGTATGGATTTAGTGACAGAATTAGACTTGGAAATGCACAGAAGCGTGTGTGTGAAGTTATTCTGAATGACCCTATGTGCACCTTCAATATTATATACCCTTTTAGGGATAGATTTCAAATAGCTCTGATATAGCAGAAACCACTAAATTATGAAATTGCTAAATTGGGAATTGTACTTCAACCCAGAACAAAAAATGTGCTTTGACGGACACTAAATATCTTGCCCAGCAACAACAGTACACCGGTGGGTAACGAGAGATTTAGAGGGAATTAAATTTGAGGCCTAGTATTTAGGCGCTGGGTCACCGGTATGGATTTAGTGACAGAATTAGACTTGGAAATACACAGTAGCGGGTGTGTGTGAAGTTATTCTGAATGACCCTATGTGCACCTTCAATATTATATACCCTTTTAGGGATAGATTTCAAATAGCTCTGATATAGCAGAAACCACTAAATTATGAAATTGCTAAATTGGGAATTGTACTTCAACCCAGAACAAAAAATGTGCTTTGACGGACACTAAATATCTTGCCCAGCAACAACAGTACAGCGGTGGGTAACGAGAGATTTAGAGGGAATTAAATTTGAGGCCTAGTATTTAGGCGCTGGGTCACCGGTATGGATTTAGTGACAGAATTAGACTTGGAAATGCACAGAAGCGTGTGTGTGAAGTTATTCTGAATGACCCTATGTGCACCTTCAATATTATATACCCTTTTAGGGATAGATTTCAAATAGCTCTGATATAGCAGAAACCACTAAATTATGAAATTGCTAAATTGGGAATTGTACTTCAACCCAGAACAAAAAATGTGCTTTGACGGACACTAAATATCTTGCCCAGCAACAACAGTACAGCGGTGGGTAACGAGAGATTTAGAGGGATTTAAATTTGAGGCCTAGTATTTAGGCGCTGGGTCACCGGTATGGATTTAGTGACAGAATTAGACTTGGAAATGCACAGAAGCGTGTGTGTGAAGTTATTCTGAATGACCCTATGTGCACCTTCAATATTATATACCCTTTTAGGGATAGATTTCAAATAGCTCTGATATAGCAGAAACCACTAAATTATGAAATTGCTAAATTGGGAATTGTACTTCAACCCAGAACAAAAAATGTGCTTTGACGGACACTAAATATCTTGCCCAGCAACAACAGTACAGTGGTGGGTAACGAGAGATTTAGAGGGATTTAAATTTGAGGCCTAGTATTTAGGCGCTGGGTCACCGGTATGGATTTAGTGACAGAATTAGACTTGGAAATGCACAGAAGCGTGTGTGTGAAGTTATTCTGAATGACCCTATGTGCACCTTCAATATTATATACCCTTTTAGGGATAGATTTCAAATAGCTCTGATATAGCAGAAACCACTAAATTATGAAATTGCTAAATTGGGAATTGTACTTCAACCCAGAACAAAAAATGTGCTTTGACGGACACTAAATATCTTGCCCAGCAACAACAGTACACCGGTGGGTAACGAGAGATTTAGAGGGAATTAAATTTGAGGCCTAGTATTTAGGCGCTGGGTCACCGGTATGGATTTAGTGACAGAATTAGACTTGGAAATACACAGTAGCGGGTGTGTGTGAAGTTATTCTGAATGACCCTATGTGCACCTTCAATATTATATACCCTTTTAGGGATAGATTTCAAATAGCTCTGATATAGCAGAAACCACTAAATTATGAAATTGCTAAATTGGGAATTGTACTTCAACCCAGAACAAAAAATGTGCTTTGACGGACACTAAATATCTTGCCCAGCAACAACAGTACAGTGGTGGGTAACGAGAGATTTAGAGGGATTTAAATTTGAGGCCTAGTATTTAGGCGCTGGGTCACCGGTATGGATTTAGTGACAGAATTAGACTTGGAAATGCACAGAAGCGTGTGTGTGAAGTTATTCTGAATGACCCTATGTGCACCTTCAATATTATATACCCTTTTAGGGATAGATTTCAAATAGCTCTGATATAGCAGAAACCACTAAATTATGAAATTGCTAAATTGGGAATTGTACTTCAACCCAGAACAAAAAATGTGCTTTGACGGACACTAAATATCTTGCCCAGCAACAACAGTACACCGGTGGGTAACGAGAGATTTAGAGGGAATTAAATTTGAGGCCTAGTATTTAGGCGCTGGGTCACCGGTATGGATTTAGTGACAGAATTAGACTTGGAAATACACAGTAGCGGGTGTGTGTGAAGTTATTCTGAATGACCCTATGTGCACCTTCAATATTATATACCCTTTTAGGGATAGATTTCAAATAGCTCTGATATAGCAGAAACCACTAAATTATGAAATTGCTAAATTGGGAATTGTACTTCAACCCAGAACAAAAAATGTGCTTTGACGGACACTAAATATCTTGCCCAGCAACAACAGTACAGCGGTGGGTAACGAGAGATTTAGAGGGAATTAAATTTGAGGCCTAGTATTTAGGCGCTGGGTCACCGGTATGGATTTAGTGACAGAATTAGACTTGGAAATACACAGTAGCGGGTGTGTGTGAAGTTATTCTGAATGACCCTATGTGCACCTTCAATATTATATACCCTTTTTGGGATAGATTTCAAATAGCTCTGATATAGCAGGAACCACTAAATTATGAAATTGCTAAATTGGGAATTGTACTTCAACCCAGAACAAAAAATGTGCTTTGACGGGCACTAAATAACTTTCCCAGCTACAACAGGACAACGGTAACGAGAGATTTAGAGGGATTTAAATTTGAGGCCTAGTATTTAGGCGCTGGGTGACAGGTATGGGTTTAGTGACAGAATTAGACTTGGAAATACACAGTAGCGGGTGTGTGTGAAGTTATTCTGAATGACCCTATGTGCACCTTCAATATTATATACCCTTTTTGGGATAGATTTCAAATAGCTCTGATATAGCAGAAACCACTAAATTATGAAATTGCTAAATTGGGAATTGTACTTCAACCCAGAACAAAAAATGTGCTTTGACGGACACTAAATATCTTGCCCAGCAACAACAGTACAGCGGTGGGTAACGAGAGATTTAGAGGGAATTAAATTTGAGGCCTAGTATTTAGGCGCTGGGTCACCGGTATGGATTTAGTGACAGAATTAGACTTGGAAATACACAGTAGCGGGTGTGTGTGAAGTTACTCTGAATGACCCTATGTGCACCTTCAATATTATATACCCTTTTTGGGATAGATTTCAAAGAGCTCTGATATAGCAGGAACCACTAAATTATGAAATTGCTAAATTGAGAATTGTATTTCAACCCAGAACAAGAAATGTGCTTGAACGGACACTAAATAACTCGCCCAGCTACAGCACTAGGGACAGATTTAGCTGGATATAAATTTGAGGCCTAGTATTTAGGCGCTGGGTGACCGGTATGGATTTAGTGACAGAATTAGACTGGGATATGGCCAAAAAATGAACAGACTATTGCTGGTTAAATGCACTTGGTGTGACAGCTTCACCCTGATGTAGGCTTTAGCCAAAAAACAACCACACCATTGAGGGTTAAATGCACTTGGTGACAGGCGCAGCTTGCCCCTGATTTTGTATATGGCCAAAAAATGAACAGACTATTGCTGGTTAAATGCACTTGGTGTGACAGCTTCACCCTGATGTAGGCTTTAGCCAAAAAACAACCACACCATTGAGGGTTAAATGCACTTGGTGACAGGCGCAGCTTGCCCCTGATTTTGTATATGGCCAAAAAATGAACAGACTATTGCTGGTTAAATGCACTTGGTGTGACAGCTTCACCCTGATGTAGGCTTTAGCCAAAAAACAACCACACCATTGAGGGTTAAATGCACTTGGTGACAGGCGCAGCTTGCCCCTGATTTTGTATATGGCCAAAAAATGAACAGACTATTGCTGGTTAAATGCACTTGGTGTGACAGCTTCACCCTGATGTAGGCTTTAGCCAAAAAACAACCACACCATTGAGGGTTAAATGCACTTGGTCGCAGCTTGTGCTGGCGCACCACAAGACACAAAATGGCCGCCGATCACCCCAGAAAAATGAGACTGACAAACGGTCTGTGCAGCCTAAAAACAGTGAGCAATTGAGGATCAGCAGCTCAATGATCCACAGCTGCAGATCGATCAGTTAATCAAGTCCTTTGGAGGAGTTAATCTGCCTAATCTCGCCCTACTGTCGCAGCCGCAACCTCTCCCTACGCTAATCAGAGCAGAGTGACGGGCGGCGCTATGTGACTCCAGCTTAAATAGAGGCTGGGTCACATGGTGCTCTGGCCAATCACAGCCATGCCAATAGTAGGCATGGCTGTGATGGCCTCTTGGGGCAAGTAGTATGACGCTTGTTGATTGGCTGCTTTGCAGCCTTTCAAAAAGCGCCAAGAAAGCGTCACAAAAGCGCCAAGAAAGCGACGAACACCGAACCCGAACCCGGACTTTTACGAAAATGTCCGGGTTCGGGTCCGTGTCACGGACACCCCAAAATTCGGTACGAACCCGAACTATACAGTTCGAGTTCGCTCATCCCTAGTTGTAAGTTTTCATGACTCCAAGATGCCCTGCAATTTTAGAATCGTGGACTTGAGGACTTCAAGTCAAGCAGATTGAGGGGCATATATTCTGTGTTCCTGCTTCCAAACCCCCTCTTTAAAGGAAAGGTCCACATCTTTGGAAGGATCGTTAAAAAAAGAGTCATTCTTGTATCCCTCTCTGAACATGGTTAAAAGTTCTTTAGAGGGGGGGCGTGGCTAACGGCCGACATGAGCGGTCGCACCTGATCTGAGCTCCGGCTCCCGTTTACCATCCTGAGCCATCCTGAGTGCTAGAGCAGCTTTGTACTTCACCTGAAGCAGCAGACGACAGCTTGGATCCTTCCTACAGTCCGTGATGGGCCCCAGAAAAGCGCAAGCCGCGGCGGACCGGCTGAAAGAATTTGCGCGCCAGGAGACCCAACATGGCGCCGCGGCGAGTGGAACGCCACGCTTTCAGCACACCCGAGGTCAGGCGGCGTTGCAGGCGGCTGCGGACGAGCCTGAGGCGGTGGAACTTACCCCAAAAGAGGCGCATGATCAGCTGATGGCCGCGATATTGGTGTGCCAGACCTCCCTCACGACTAAGATAGAGGAGGTACGCGTGGATGTGGGCCTCCTCAGGCATGATGTCCAGCAACTAAGGGACAGAGTGCGGGGGACGGAGGATAGGATCTCCGAGCTGGAGGACCTTACACGCCCGCTGCCTGCCAAGATCCAAGCCTTGGAGGGTTCAGTTTCCTTATGGCAGCAAAAGTGCGACGACCTGGAGAACAGGGCCAGGAGGAACAACGTGCGCATACTGGGCCTGCCTGAGAGGACGGAGGGGCAGGATCCTGCGGCATTTCTGGAGGCCTGGTTTAAATCGACCTTTCCTGACGTGGCATTCTCTATGGTGTATGCAGTTGAGAGGGCCCACAGGGTACCGGCGCGTCCGCCGCCTCCGGGAGCCCCGCCTAGACCGCTCCTGGCCCGCATGCTGAATTGGAAAGACCGTTATTTGATCCTTACCCATGCCAGGAAAAAGCAGACCGTCATGCACGAGAATGCCAAGGTGTCTTTGTTCCCCGATTTTTCCGCTGACCTGCAGAAGAGGAGGGCGACTTTCGTTGCTGTGAAGAGGCGACTTCGGGACATGAACTTACCATATTCTATGGCTTACCCCACCAGGTTGCGGGTGGTGGATGGCGACAGATCAATCTTTTTTACAGATCCCAAAGAGGCGGATGACTGGGTCGCAAGGAAAAGGAGAAGATCACCGCCACCACCATGAAGCACGGCAGCACATCAGCAACCCACCTTTGTTATACCCAAGGGACCTTAAGGGCCGGCCGGGACGTATTCTGCACATACGGGTGGTGCTTAGTTGCCCGAATGAGATACCGGGCTGACATTCTGATTTCGGCGTGAGTTATGCTGTTTCACTGTTTATATGCATATGATGATAGCTGCAAGCACGACCTATATCGTGCTAAGGGAGATGGTCAGATACCGGCATGTTCTGTTTTCCACCTCGTGACATGCTGGTCCCTGAATATGTAGCCACACAGGAGATTACCTGTATTTTGGTATTATGCAATGTTTTTTAATGCCAGTTTAGGGCATGGTTGGTTCACATTTATGTTGTTTTATTGTGTATGGGCACTGTATGGTATGACATTGCTAGTAGGCGGCAGGATATATGTATGTGACATGATGGGGAGGAGTCTACACAGGGGTCCCTGGAGGGTAGACAGCCTTGTTTGTAGCTGGATGACACAGGTGATATGGCTGCCTTCATGTTAATGTCGTGGAATGTGAGGGGCCTGGGAGCTCCGGGTAAGAGAATATCCGTGTTTGCGCATGTCCGTAGATATAACCCACATTTGCTTTGCCTACAAGAGACCCACCTCACAGCCGAAACGGCATCTAGATTACAGAAACCCTGGGTCCAATGGTCCAGTCACTCTTTTGGTACTTCCCATTCAAGAGGAGTGTCCCTACTTGTTAACCGTTCTATTAGGTGGGAGCCGCATGCAGTTGAGTCTGATACAGAGGGCAGGTATATTTTTGTCCATGCGCATGTGAATACTATGCCGTTTGTGATTTTAAACATTTACTGCCCCCGCCTGCTAACATGTCACTTCTGCAGACCGCGGCTACTTTTGTCGCTCAATATCCACATGGATGTGGATACGAATCCATTATTATTGTGGGACACACTTAAAGCTTACCTCAGGGGATGTCTTAAATCTTCTATATCTTATATCAAGAGGGAGACCAGGGAGAAGGAGGACTCCTTTAACACATGTGTCAGGGAGGCTGAAGCGAGATTTGCAGCGGATCCCTCTGAGGGAAACAGGCAGGACTGGTTGCAGAAGGGCAGGATGTATCTGGTACACTTGCATGAAAAGAGTAACCGGAAAATGTTCTTTTATAAACAGCAGGCTTTCGAGGTGGGAGATAGGGCTGGGAGAGTATTGGCGCAGATTGTCCATAGGAATTCGGCAGCCCCGCCGGTTCTGCGTATAAAGGCCTCGGATGGCGAGGTGAGGGACTCTGTGCCAGATATCCTATCGAGTTTTGCCGACTTTTATCGCGATTTATATCGATCACGAACGGAGCACTCAGAGGTAGAACTGGAGGCTTATTTAGCTGAGATAGACCATCCGACTTTATCAGTGGAGGACAGTAGGGTGTTAGAGGAGGCCATAACTGTTGAGGAGATACAGGAAGCTATAGAAGACCTGGCAAACAGGAAGGCCCCTGGTCCTGATGGCCTGCCATTAGAGATATATGCTAAATATGTAGATATACTTGGGCCTCAACTTAAGGTGATGTTCCAGGAGGCGTGGAGGCTGGGTAGGTTACCTGATTCTTTGTATGAAGCGACTATAGTAGTACTTTTGAAGCCGGATAAGGATCCAGTGGAATGTGCCTCCTATCGGCCGATATCTTTGCTGAACCTTGACTATAAGATTCTGACAAAGATCTTCGCCAATAGGTTGAACAAGATGATAGCCAGCATAATACATAGTGATCAGACTGGGTTTAGGGTTGCTATTGGGGAAGCTATTGCAGATTCACAAGCTGGCACATCAAGTTTGGAAAGACTCCAAATTGAGGCGTTATCAGGATTGGGCAGATGATATACCCCTGTGGGATAATCCGTTGCTTCCCCATTTGCAGTCCATAGAGGGAACTCAGGTCTGGGCATCTTTAGGGATACATGCGCTGCGTGACTTGTATAAGAACGGTGTTCTTTGTTCCTTTTCCCAAATTCAGGAGAAATTTGGCCTGGAGCGTACCCAATTTTTTAGATACTTGCAGATCAGACATGCCCTGCAGGTACAGTTTAGGGATCCGAGCAGGGCCATCTCTTCATATCCCTTAATCGGTGTAGTAAAATCACAAGGACCTAGGGGTTTGATTTCAGCCCTTTATACTTACCTGCTGGGGTTGCGAATGTCCTCACAACCCATTCTAGCCGAAGCCAGGTGGAAGGTTAATATTCCTCATCTTACTGCAGAGGATTGGACGGATGCGTTGGAGGCTGTCACCTCTGTGTCACCCTCGGTTAACAACAGACTGATACAGTTATATATGTTGCACCGTAGTTATTTGACTCCTACCAGGCTGCATAAGATGGGGAGGATGCCTCAGCCTAATTGCCTTAGATGCTTACAGACTAACGCGGACTTCTGGCACATGATGTGGGAATGCTCCCATATCAGATTATACTGGCAGGATGTCCTTAGAGTTTTGTCGTCATTGGGTATGGGCCCGATTCCGCTATGTCCCAAGGTATGTCTGCTGGGTGTATTTGACAATGACTGGTGGTCACATTACAATAAAATTCTACTCAGTGAATCCCTGTTTATGGCCCGCAAAGTGATAGCCCTCAATAGTGATGAGCGGGAGGTGCCATATTCGATTTCGCGATATTTCGCGAATATTCGAATGAATATTCGTGTTATATTCGTCGAAATCGAATATTCGTAATTATTCCAATTATCGCGAATAATATTCGAATAAAAATTTTCGCGTATTGCGATTATTTATCTTGATAGTATAAGGCAACGTTCCTATGCTAATTGACAATGGCTAGGCTAATATGTGTATTTTACGAAATTTCGTAATATTGCTCTAACTTCGTCTTTTCGAAATTTCGTAATATTGCTCTAACTTCGTCTTTTAGAATATTCGTAATATTCTAATAGACGAAGTTAGAGCAATATTAAGAACATTTGCAAAAGCCGAAATTGCGATGCGAGTAATATAATACGAAATAATCGCATGAAGATTTCAATTTAGCATTGCTTTATTCCATATTCTAGCCTAGTATGGAATATAGCAGTGCTAAGTTGAAATCTTCATGCGATTATTTCGTATTATATTATTCGCATCGCAATTTCGACTTTTTCAAATGTTCTTATTATTGCTCTAACTTCGTCTTTTAGAATATTCGTAATATTCTGAAAGACGAAGTTAAAGCAATATTACGAAATTTCGAAAAGACGAAGTTAGAGCAATATTACGAAATTTCGTAAAATACACATAGATTGTATTTAAGCTAATATACTGCTATAGTAATATTTTTTAATAGTGTACATATTTTACAAAACTTAAGTTCAGAAGAGGCAAAAAAAAACTTAGAGGAAAAAAAAGGGATTTTAGCACTATATAAGCTAAATTACAATCTGTATGTGTATTTTACGAAATTTCGTAATATTGCTCTAACTTCGTCTTTTAGAATATTCGTAATATTGCTTTAACTTCGTCTTTCAGAATATTACGAATATTCTAAAAGACGAAGTTAGAGCAATAATAAGAACATTTGAAAAAAATCGAAATTGCGATGCGAATAATATAATACGAAATAATCGCATGAAGATTTCAACTTAGCACTGCTATATTCCATATTCTAGCCTAGTATGGAATATAGCAGTGCTAATTTAGCACAGCTATATTCCATATTAGGCTAGAATATGGAATATAGCAGTGCTAAGTTGAAATCTTCATGCGATTATTTCGTATTATATTACTCGCATCGCAATTTCGGCTTTTGCGAAATTTCGTAAAATACACATATAGATTAGATTGTAATTTAGCTAATATTGAATATAGCAGTAAGTTGAAAACGCCACTGACTGGAGCAGCCAGGAAGCCAGGAATCCAAAGGACAGGTAAGAACAACTTTAGGGAAGTGGGAAAGGAAAAAATTATAATAATAAAAAAAAAAAAAAAAGACGAATATTCGAATTCGCGAATATATAGAACGATATTCTAAATATTCGTGAAATCTCGAAATTGCGATATTCGAGAAAAAAATTCGCAATTCGAATATTCGCGCTCAACACTAGCCCTCAAGTGGATGGCGGAGGATCTTCCTACTGTGGGTATTTGGAAAAGGCTAGTGAATCAGATCATCCCATACGAAAAAGTACTATATGTGAATAGGAAGTGCCCTGACAAATTTCAGAAAGTTTGGGGTTTATGGTGCGACTCTACTTTAACCACTTCGCCCAATTCTGTAAGGTCAGACAACTCCTGAGAGGGGTATAGCGCCTCTAAGTTTTCTCCCAATTGATTTGTTTGTCCACACTGTGCTCGCGAAGGAAATGATGACATCTGTATGACTGTATACTCTTTATTTATTGTAATGTGATTTTACGATATGCATATGTATATGCCATGTATGTGCCTTGTTACTCTTTTTTCAATAAAACGAGTTTAAAAAAAAAAAGTTCTTTAGAGTCCAGTATTCCTACAAAATTTTTGGAAGATAAAATAGTAGACTCTGTTTTAGACCCCTCCTGTGGTTCAGCAAGATTCCTGGACAATCCGACAGCCTTGCCATTTCTTGAACCGGGCCGATAAGAAATGATGAAATTAAATATAGATAAAAACAAGGCCCATCTTGCTTGTCTTGCAGACAGACTCTTACCTGTACGGATGAACTCTAAATGTTTGTGGTCAATAAGGACAGTCACTGGGTGATTAGCTCCTTCCAAAAGATGTCTCCACTCAGAGAAATCAACTTTAATGGCAAACAGTTCTTATTTTCTTATGTCATAATTTCTTTCTGCCCACGACATAGTATGAGAAAGAAAAGCACATGGATGGAGTTGCATCTTGTCTCCAACTCGTTGAGATTGGACAGCTCCCACAGCAGAGTCTGAGGCATCTACAGGATTTGGATGGACCAGTATGGGCGCAGAATTAAAGAGAGTTTTTAGCTGGTCAAAAGCAACTTGTGCCTCTGGAGACCACGAAAATATAATTTTTTTCATTGTGAGTAAAGTGATTAGTAAAATGATTTTAGAAGTCTTTTGTGAATCGCCTGTAGAAATTTGCAAACCCTATAAATCGCTGAATATCTTTAAGATTTCTTGGAGTGGGCCAATCTATTACAGCTTTGTTTTACTAGGATCCATACTCAGACCTTCTGGGGAGATGATATATCCAAGAAATTGGATTTTTCTTTGTTCGAATTCACATTTTTCCAGTTTGATATAAAGATTATTTTCCAGTAGACATTCCAAGACTAATTGAACATGTCTGCGATGTTCCTCTAGGGTGTCTGAAAATATAAGAATGTCAACAAGGTACACAACAACAAATTGGTCTAAAAAAGTCTTGAAACACATCATTAACATAATGTTGAAATGTTGCAGGTGCATTAGCGAGGCCGAATGGCATAACCAGATATTCAAAATGTCCGTATTGTAGGAAGGCGCAAGGGTCAGTCATTGACGGAAGGTATGTGTCACCAAATTTCCTGGCCCCGGTGAGATAAGAACCAGTAATTTTGTGTGTCAGCGGCAGCTAGTGCTCGCTGATGCTGTTTTAGTTAGTGTGGCTGTAAAGCCAATCTGGGCCAGTTCTTATTGGGAGCAGCCAAAGAGCAGGGTGGGTGGCTGTTCCCCACGTCCAGGCCAAGTTTTGGGCTGGGTTTAAAAAACCCAGCCATCAGCTCAGCTGGGTGTGGTATGATCCTCCAAGTGATAGTGGAGATGTGGGAGCTCTGTGTTTTTGGGAGCTGAAGAGATCCGCCATACTGCAAGGCTGAGAGCTGCATGAGTGCCGCCTGCTGGGAGTCAGGCGCCCTAAAGCCTGCTGTGGTCTGCCAGGTAATTTATGTTATTTTGGGAACTCTTACTGTGTGAACTAACACCAGGACCCTGTAAAGCATTGTTTTTCTTTTCTGCCTTCTCTGTGTGAATAAACTCTGGACTTTTGTTTTTTCAACCGTGGTCTTGCCTCTGTATTGCGTCCGCTTACCCTGCCTACCAGAGCCAATCCTTACAGTATCTAGTTCCAAGGGCGGTCTTCCACTCTTGGACGAATGCGTATGAGATTATAGGCCCCTCTTAAATCAAGTTTGGTAAAAATATTAGCAGACCGGAGTCTTCCCAGCAACTCAGGAATTAGGGGAAGAGCATAACGATTTTTAATAGTTATCTAATTTAGTTCTCTGTAGTCAATGCATGGTCTCAAGGTTGAGTCTTTTTTTTTCTACAAAGAACAAAGATGCCCCAGATGGGGATGAAGAAGGTATTTTCTGAGCACTTTTAATTCTGGTTCAGAGAGAGTGTAAATTCTGCCAAAAGGAATAGTAGCTCCAGGAAGCAACTCGATGGGACAATTGTAGGGACGATGAGGAGGTAGTTGATCAGCTTTTTTTTTGCTTCAGACATCACTAAACTGTTGATATTGAGGAGGCAATTTATCATAACTCTGATAGGAATTTCAGAAACTTTTATTTGTTTTTGGAAGAATAAACTTATATGACAATTGTCCTTGCAGTATTTAGAAGGAAATGTAATAGTCCTTGATTCCCAATTGATAGAAGGATTATGGATAGCAAACCACAGAATTCCTAAAATAACCGCAAACTTGGGAGAAGAAATCAAATGAAAACTAATAGTTTCCCGATGATCAGTTTCTATACAGATTCCAAGTTCAATTGTCTCATAAGTTACGGGTCCAGATGATAAAGGTGATCCATCAACAGTTTGCATATCAATAGGCACGGATTTTGTTCAACGCGCAATGTTATTATCAAGCGCAAATTGCAAGTCCATGGAATTCTCCCCTGCCCCAGAATCTAACATGGCAGAGCATTGCATTTTATTGTTCCCAATTATGACCTGTATCGGAATGACTAAATGAGAAGATGATGAATACATTTTGTTTTTGTCTTGGGTTACAAATGAGGTGGCCTGCATAACTGAATCCAGCCGTTCAGAAAGTTCAAGATTGCTATCTGCCTTAGCACTAGTGCAAGCTATAGACCTTTGAAACCTGTTGGGACAGTTAATGGCATAATGTCCTGACCCCCACAATAGAGGCACAGATTTTCTGTACGGCACCTCTTTTTCTCCTCCTCACTAAGAGGTTTTCGGATGACATCAATCTGCATAGGTTCTGGTAAGGATTCAGTCTTTTTTTGTGTGTTCAATGCTGAGTGACTGAAGGAGTAGGCGGGTTTGTTTCCAAATATCGGCAGTTTCTCTTTTCGACGTTCAGTAAGTCTCTAATCTGTTTGGATGCGCAGTAAATAAAATCCTCCAAATTATCAGGAGCCTCAACTCTGGCAATTTCATCCTTTACTAGCTCGATTAATTTGATTCCTTTGGGTTGCTAGATTCCATGTGGTGTCAGCTACCCAACGACAAAATCCCGCTGTGTATTCAGCAACTAAGCGACATCCTTGTAGAAGATTATGCAATTTGGTCTCAGCTGTGGCACAACGATTAGGGTCATCAAAAACTTGATCCATAGCAGTGATAAAGCTATCTAAATCATTGAGGAAGGTACAGTTCTTTTCCACATAAGGGGATGCCCATACAAGAGCCTTATCTGTCAGAAGATTGATGATAAATAGCACTTTTTGCCTGTCACTAGTAAAAGGAGCAGGTTGCATTTGAAAGTATATGCGGCATTGATTAAGGAATCCTCGGTACTGGTGACGATCCTCATTGAACTTTGATGGCAGAGGCATACGGGTATTTAAATCTGAACCTGAGTTGCACATATCCAGAAGTTGTTTTTGCAGTTCAATTATTTATTGTTGTTGATCCAACACCAGGGTTTGTAACTTAGAAAATTTGTCTTGGTAAGTAGAACCAAATTCTTGAAGCTCAGCCACCTGTGAGGAATTGTAGCTTAGGTGACGTCACCCGCTCTCCTCAGCGAGCACGAGTAAAAACTCCAATTTGAAAGCAAAGGCCGTGCCACCGGCCGGGGCCAGCCTTGGAAAGCACTTTTTGGGAAAAATACTTCAGTAGAATTTTGCATGTTATCAGCAGCGGAGAGAACCCCCGAAGCCCGCCAAGCAAGTGTCCAACTGATACCGCCATACCTCTAACCACTCCATCAGCTGAGCTATACTTAGCCGCAAGGAGGACATATAAAGAATATTCATAAAATAAGGTAAAACATCTGTATTCTTATTAACCCCAATTATTCCCCTTTTACTTCATTTATATATGTGCGCGGTGCCCCCATATCCTATTTGAAGTTTTGTTACTCACTATTGCAGCGTAGGTACGGAGCTGCCTGGGAAACTGCTGCATTGCCGATACATAGTAGCGCCGATGGATCGTGGCATTGCCACATAGTATCTAACCATGTCTGAAACATGGCCGCCATCTTAAAAACTATCATATTCGATCAAGGGCAAATGTGACAAATCAAAGAAAACCAGATTTTCTCAGAATCGATTCCCGGATCAGATTTGCAATATCTCTTGTAGTTCAAAAGTTATCAATAGTGTAGAGCGAACATGCTCGACCGAATACCAGTTTGGCTCAAGCATCACTATGCTTGGCACATAGCTGCACTCGGCCGAGCACTGCATGTGCTCGAGTACAATGCTCGAGTCTTCTCCCCGCACGTTTCGAGGCTGCTAAGTAAGTACTGCCCTCACTGTAATACCAGTAGCAATGTTGGCTACTAGGATTACATTGATTGGCTGGCCGAAACATGTCATCGGGTGCTATATAGCAACCGTTGATGCGTGTTCGTCTCATTCTAAGTCAGGGAGAGCTGAGGATAGGAAGGGACAGAGAATGTAGGGAGTGAATATTATAAGTGTACAAAAATGTTTCGGGGACCAAAAAGTCCTTGTAAGGTTTATTGTGTGTGACAGCAGCAATATATTTTTGTAGCGCAACCTGCGTTTATTGCTCAGTAGGGAGAGCTGTGCATAGGAAGGGACAGACAGTGTAGGAAGTGTAAAAGGAAGATTTTTATACCAAAAACTTTTCAGAGACCCAAAAGTCCTTTTAAGGACTATTGTGTGTGACAGCAGCAATATATATTTTAGCGCATCCTGCGCTAAATACTGTTTAATAGACCGCTGCGGACAGTTAAATTATCCACTCCACATCTCCTATTTAAAGTGTGCGCATCCCTAAAATATCAGTGACATCCAATGCAGTTTTTACGAAGATGGTGTCCGCTGCGGACAGTTAAATTATCTGCGCCACATCTCCTGTCTAAAGTGTCCGCATAGACAAAAACTCACTGAAAAAAGTGAGATTTGGAGCATTTTCACCCGTTAGGCCACTTTTTCTGTGAGTTTTTGTCTATGTGTATGGAATGTGCCACTTTATTTTTTTCTGTGACATAAAATGTAACTTTTCAATAGACGGTGTCCGCTTCTGACAGTCAGGAGTGAGTAATTTGCACGCCCCCCCGCTTGCCTTCCTTGGATGTGGTAGCTGTTTCTCAGGATCCCTCTCTGGAATCGAACACTGATTCCCTGTTACCCATGGTCACCATGTTAGGCGCATAAAAGAACATCGAAAGTTGACGGGGCAGACATCCAAATGGATCATCAACGTTGATCAGGCAGAAGTTAGAGGACAACAAAGCGGCAGCAGGCCCTCGCCCATAATGTTTGCGATGGTCAGCTCACCTGCAGGCCCACAACCATAATTTTTTTGATGGTCAGCTAAGCAGCAGACACTCTCCCATAAGAGTCTGGTCAACACAATCCTCACCGCTGGGGGTCACGTAACTAATTAGCACGGAGGAGTCTCGTTGGTTATCGGAATTAGCCAGACAAATTGCTCCACTAACTCAGAACGGCCATGCACCACCACCCACAGAATCGAGAAAGAGCTATCAATCCTTATCGTGTCTGGGCCGGGTGAGGTTTGATGTGTCAAATTAAGCTGCAGGCTCCACTCCTGGTGGTGCCCTTTTTCAATTAGTTTAAGTTTCAGCTTTGCAACCATACTCCCCCAGGAACCAAAAGACTTTGGTTTCCCGGAAGCTGCTCAGCGCGTCATGGGAATAACATCGCCGGATTGCCTGTCGGATCGTTTAAGAACCTCCGACTTTCATTGTTGATTAATGAAAACATTCTTGGCAAATGCTTTCACTGTGGTTCGTCTTGTGCCGGTCTACGAATTTCACCTCTAGCGGTGCAATACGGATGCCACCAGCCATCCCTCCTAATCATGGCCCCAGTTCCTGAAATCAACTAAATTTTGGGCTGAACTTGCACTTTATATACAAGTAAATATATAGGAAAGAATGTTTTCTAACAATTTTCCTCTAAAATCAACATCGTTCCCAGCAGTGACCTGGGAGTCCAAGATGCATCCAGACATCCTCCCCATGCTGTTCTCGAACCATTTCGGTGGTGTTTCCATCAATTTATGACATTTTACTATGAACAGGCACCCTCCCCTCTTCAGAGCAGGGGGTGCCTGATTTAATGCTCGGGTTCTCCCATTGACTTCCATTATACTTTGGTGCTCGGTCGAGCACCCGAACATCCTGATGTTTCCTGCCCGAACCCCCGAGCACCCGAGCACTACGGTGCTCAATCAACACTAGTTATCAACACAAAATGTTAAAATCTTCAAAATTCTGTGTTCAGCACCATTAAACACATCAAATAGCTATGCATCCCAGGGAAATTTCCCAATTGTTTTTGCCACTTTCTGTGTTGAAAACTTTTGAACCACAATAGATATTGCAAATCTGATTGTGGCAATCGATTTCTGAGAAAATTCTGGTCTTCTTTGAAATCCTACATGACCCCCTTCCCGTTCAAAAAATGTCCCCATGATCCAAAATAGGACCCCTCACCAATTACTTGCTGGGGTATTCAGATATTTCATTTTCCCTTTATTAAAGGGGAAGAACCAATCAGTTCTCAATTATGTAAAGTACCCTTACAGCACATCCTCTTGGTAGTGTGAGCAAACTGAGTTCCAGTAGTCTCACCTAAGTACAGATGTAATAAACGTCATCTTGACTGTTATGCAAGCGGGTGTGGACCCACTGCACACTGACTGGCTATACTCTGGAGGGGCGTGACTAAGCAACTACCTGGTGTTCGCTAGAGCCTCTGATGGTGAGGGCCATTAGGGTAGTTGCCTGGTGCCACTACAGTGCACTTCCTAAGTCAGAGGCAGCTGACCAGGGGGTCAGGAATACCGGTGCAAGCACCGAGGGGAATTACGTGGTCAGGAAGTCCGGGGTCAGGGCAGGCAGAAATCCATCAAGGTCCGTAAACAAAGTTCGAGGTCAGAGGCAGACGGCAAACAAGCAAGGTCTGTAAACGAAGTCCGAGATCAGAGGCAGAAGGCAAACAAGCAAAATCCCAAAAAATCCAAAAGCAGGGCCTGGTACACAGCAAAGCAGAACTTTCAAAAACACCTTCACACAGGGAACTTGACAAGCTAGTGACCATGAGTTGCTCAGACATCTTCCTGAGGTAGGAAGCGCCTTTAAATACCTCCTGCAATCCAGCCATAGGTTGGTGAGGCAGAGGGTGTGTATGTGCCGCCTCACAAGGGAGGAGAGACACACCCATGCAAGCCCTAACAAACAGTACAGGTCTCCAGCAGGAAGTAAACTCTGGCATGGAGCACAGATGCAACAGTTTAGCTACCTGCTGCCCGCACTTGTCGGCGCATGGCAGCAGGAGGGAGAGAGGGAGCCCTGCAGCCATGCCCACGGGTAGGGCCAGCAGTGCCGGCATGGATTGCCTGGCTAACATTGACGTTTAATATGTTAATTGCACATTTGCAGCAAAGCTTAACTTGACTGTGTCAATGGCTTGTGTTAAGTTTAAACCTCCAATTTGCTGCAAGTGTGCATTTAAAATGTTAAAGGGAACCTGTCATCAACTTTATGCTGACCTCACTGAGGGCAGCATAAAATAGTGACAGAAATGCTAAGTTTTGCAGTGTGTCACTCATGAGCTAAAAGTAAGTGGTTTGCCATATATATGCACAAAATGTACTGTACATGTGTGTGTGTGTGTATATATACACTCACCTAAAGAATTATTAGGAACACCTGTTCTATTTCTCATTAATGCGATTATCTAGTCAACCAATCACATGGCAGGACAATGCATGTAGGGTTGTGGTTCTGGTCAAGACAATCTCCTGAACTCCAAACTGAATGTCAGAATGGGAAAGAAAGGTGGGCTACAACAGCAGAAGACCCCACCGGGTACCACTCATCTCAACTACAAATAGGAAAAAGAGGCTGCAATTTGCACGAGCTCACCAAAATTGGACTGGAAAAATGTTGTCTGCTCTGATGAGTCTCGATTTCTGTTGAGACATTCAAATGGTAGAGTCCGAATTTGGCGTAAACAGAATGAGAACATGTATCCATCATGCCTTGTTACCACTGTGCAGGCTGGTGGTGGTGGTGTAATGGTGTGGGGGATGTTTTCTGGGCACACTTTAGGCCCCTTAGTGCCAATTGGCCATCGTTTAAATGCCACAGGCTACCTGAGTATTGTTTCTGACCATGTCCATCCCTTCATGACCACCATGTACCCATCCTCTGATGGCTACGTCCAGCAGGATAATGCACCATGTCACAAAGCTCGAATCATTTAAAATTGGTTTCTTGAACATGACAATGAGTTCACTGTACTAAAATGGCCCCCACAGTCACCAGATCTCAACCCAATAGAGCATCTTTGGGATGTGGTGGAACGGGAGCTTCGTGCCCTGGATGTGCATCCCTCAAATCTTCATCAACTGCAAGATGCTATCCTCTCAATATGGGCCAACATTTCTAAAGAATGCTATCAGCACCTTGTTGAATCAATGCCACGTAGAATTAAGGCAGTTCTGAAGGCAAAAGGGGGTCCAACACCGTATTAGTATGGTGTTCCTAATAATTCTTTAGGTGAGTGTATATATATATATATATATATATATAGACAAACAAAAAACAAAGTGGCAGCACCGTCACTGGTGTAGACAAAAGGGTGCAGCTGGCCCAATATGGATATAAGCCAATCCAAATAAATAAAAATTTTAAAAAAGGGCAGCACTCCAGAAGGTAAAAATGCAAAAAATTACTTTATTTACCCAAATGGGACATGCAACGTTTTGAGGAAGGCTCCTGCATAGAGCCGAAATGTTGCATGTCCCATTTGGGTAAATAAAGTAATTTTTTGCATTTTTACCTTCTGGAGTGCTGCCCTTTTTTACAATTTATATATATATATATATATATCGCTTGAGAAAGGCTCATGTAGAGCCGAAACGTTGCTTTTTTGCTGCCACCACATGGGTGATTAAATTTACTTGCTTTAC
Source organism: Bufo gargarizans (assembly GCF_014858855.1). Lineage (NCBI taxonomy): Eukaryota > Metazoa > Chordata > Amphibia > Anura > Bufonidae > Bufo > Bufo gargarizans. The sequence continues at coordinate 190,243,208 of NC_058086.1, forward strand.
CGAAGAAACCGTTTGGAGTGCTGTCCGATTTTTTCCATTTGTTCAGTAGTGGGTAAGCTCCAGTTGCCGTGCTCGGACCTTGCACCCGCCTTTGTTTCAGTTGTGGTGCTGCCGGTTGATTTTTTTCACTATATATATATATATATATATATGGTATATATTGGAGAGGAGTGAAGTTTTTAAAAATTCACTGATTCATCGAAATTCGACAAAAATCTCTGCAAATCAGGTATACATAGGCCAGCAGTAATGGTGGTCGCAGATTTTTAACTCTTCAGATGCTGTTCCCCCATACCAGCAACAGCTCCTGTTTGATCACCATCTTATGTCGCTGCTAGTTTTCAGGCTCCTGTCCAGTTACCATGTTTTGCCCATCTGTTTTTAACCCTAATATATTTTGAAAGCAAAAAAACATTAGGTTCATAATATGGAGGGATCCCGGACCTTATGGATGGAGCCACATGGGTTAAAATTTCATTGCAAAGCATAGTGACATAGGATGTGTTTGTCTTGGTTGTCATGTGATGCAGAATACATTTTTCGCTAACAGAATTTAGTAGCTAGAAATAATGCATTTGGATCCAGTTGGTGGAGCAATTTGTCTAGTAATACCATCATTCTGATCATGAACAATTGCAATAAAGATGCAGACTAAATTTTTCAATAAAAGAATGTATTAGGCTACTTTCAAATTAGCGTTTTTTGCGGATCCGGTTGTATTATTTCTTCTATAGCTATGACTGATCCGTCATGAACACCATTGAAAGTCAATGGGGGATGGATCCGTTTTCTGTTGTGTCAGAGAAAATTGATCCATCCCCATTGACTTACTATCACGATCGGCGTAACTGTCACATACGTGACACGGATGGAGGAAAAGAGGGAGTCCCTGCCCTAGTGAGAGGGAAGGTGGTGACCCCTGACTCACCTTGCGGCTGGCGCCTGGCTGCCCTGTCGTCCCTAGACGGGTTCCTCACCCGTACGCCGATCACGTGCCTAAAACCCTGGCTTTCCCTAGGATGAGCCCTAGATAGTGAACAGGGCGGTGGGAACACTAGTCCGCACCACTAGCTCTAAAGGAAAACACCAAGGGGAGGACAGACAATACAAACTAAACATATAATCCCAGGTGGGCAACAACAGGAGACAACAAAAGCCCAACAGGGATCCGGAGGGTAGCACTCTGGAACAACAACCAGATTCTCAGCTCCAGTGGGTCAGCATAGATGTCCAGGCAGGAAGCTCTATAACTGGCAACAAGAGAAGTGTGAGAGGAGAATATAAGGAGTATGGGAGTGGCAGACAAGAAACAGCTGAGGAGGAGAAGCTACGGATCCCTGAGTGAGACAAAAAGGATAGCAAGGCAAACACAGAAAACAAACACTAAGAAACACCGTGATCTTTAGACATAGAGCGCGCAGCCACCCGCTGCGACTTCCTGACCCCGGGTATAACGGAGTCAGACGTGGCTCTTGACACCCTCGTGACAGTACCCCCCCTTTCACGAGGGGCCTCCGGACACTCAGGACCAGGTCTCTCCGGATGAGAGACATGGAAAGCCTGAATCAACCTGTTGGCGTTTACCTCTGACGCTGGAACCCACATTCTTTCCTCGGGACCGTAACCCCTCCAATGCACCAGATACTGAAGAGAGCGGCGGACCCGACGAGAATCAACAATTCTGGATATTTGAAACTCCAGATTACCATCCACAACAACAGGAGGAGGTGGCAGCGGTGATGGTTCTAGAGGTGGAACATACTTCTTGAGCAACGACTTATGGAAGACGTTATGGATCTTAAAAGTCTGAAGTAGCTCCAGGCGAAAAGCCACAGGGTTAATGACGGCTACAATTTTATAAGGACCAATGAACCTAGGACCCAGTTTCCAAGAGGGAACCTTCAACTTAATATTTCTAGTACACAACCACACATAGTCATTCACTCCTAGGTCCGGACCTGGCGACCGTTTCTTATCGGCCATGCATTTGTATTTACCACTCATATTTTTCAAGTTAGCTTGCACCTTCTGCCATACCGATGAAAGAGATGAAGAAAACCGTTCCTCTTCGGGAACCCCAGAAGACCCCCCCTCTTTGAAAGTACAAAATTGGGGATGAAAACCGCATGCACCAAGAAATGATGACTTGCCAGTGGATTCCTGACGGCGATTATTTATGGCAAACTCGGCTAACGGTAAATATGATGACCACACCTCTTGGTTTTCAGACGCAAAACACCTTAAATATGTTTCTAGTAGGGATGAGCGAACTCGAACTGTATAGTTCGGGTTCGTACCGAATTTTGGGGTGTCCGTGACACGGACCCGAACCCGGACATTTTCGTAAAAGTCCGGGTTCGGGTTCGGTGTTCGTCGCTTTCTTGGCGCTTTTGTGACGCTTTCTTGGCGCTTTTTGAAAGGCTGCAAAGCAGCCAATCAACAAGCGTCATACTACTTGCCCCAAGAGGCCATCACAGCCATGCCTACTATTGGCATGGCTGTGATTGGCCAGAGCACCATGTGACCCAGCCTCTATTTAAGCTGGAGTCACATAGCGCCGCCCGTCACTCTGCTCTGATTAGCGTAGGGAGAGGTTGCGGCTGCGACAGTAGGGCGAGATTAGGCAGATTAACTCCTCCAAAGGACTTGATTAACTGATCGATCTGCAGCTGTGGATCATTGAGCTGCTGATCCTCAATTGCTCACTGTTTTTAGGCTGCACAGACCGTTTGTCAGTCTCATTTTTCTGGGGTGATCGGCGGCCATTTTGTGTCTTGTGGTGCGCCAGCACAAGCTGCGACCAAGTGCATTTAACCCTCAATGGTGTGGTTGTTTTTTGGCTAAAGCCTACATCAGGGTGAAGCTGTCACACCAAGTGCATTTAACCAGCAATAGTCTGTTCATTTTTTGGCCATATACAAAATCAGGGGCAAGCTGCGCCTGTCACCAAGTGCATTTAACCCTCAATGGTGTGGTTGTTTTTTGGCTAAAGCCTACATCAGGGTGAAGCTGTGACACCAAGTGCATTTAACCAGCAATAGTCTGTTCATTTTTTGGCCATATACAAAATCAGGGGCAAGCTGCGCCTGTCACCAAGTGCATTTAACCCTCAATGGTGTGGTTGTTTTTTGGCTAAAGCCTACATCAGGGTGAAGCTGTCACACCAAGTGCATTTAACCAGCAATAGTCTGTTCATTTTTTGGCCATATACAAAATCAGGGGCAAGCTGCGCCTGTCACCAAGTGCATTTAACCCTCAATGGTGTGGTTGTTTTTTGGCTAAAGCCTACATCAGGGTGAAGCTGTCACACCAAGTGCATTTAACCAGCAATAGTCTGTTTATTTTTTGGCCATATCCCAGTCTAATTCTGTCACTAAATCCATACCGGTCACCCAGCGCCTAAATACTAGGCCTCAAATTTATATCCAGCTAAATCTGTCCCTAGTGCTGTAGCTGGGCGAGTTATTTAGTGTCCGTTCAAGCACATTTCTTGTTCTGGGTTGAAATACAATTCCCAATTTAGCAATTTCATAATTTAGTGGTTCCTGCTATATCAGAGCTATTTGAAATCTATCCCAAAAAGGGTATATAATATTGAAGGTGCACATTGGGTCATTCAGAATAACTTCACACACACCCGCTACTGTGTATTTCCAAGTCTAATTCTGTCACTAAACCCATACCTGTCACCCAGCGCCTAAATACTAGGCCTCAAATTTAAATCCCTCTAAATCTCTCGTTACCGCTGTACTGTTGTTGCTGGGCAAGATATTTAGTGTCCGTCAAAGCACATTTTTTGTTCTGGGTTGAAGTACAATTCCCAATTTAGCAATTTCATAATTTAGTGGTTTCTGCTATATCAGAGCTATTTGAAATCTATCCCTAAAAGGGTATATAATATTGAAGGTGCACATTGGGTCATTCAGAATAACTTCACACACACGCTTCTGTGCATTTCCAAGTCTAATTCTGTCACTAAATCCATACCGGTGACCCAGCGCCTAAATACTAGGCCTCAAATTTAAATCCCTCTAAATCTCTCGTTACCCACCGCTGTACTGTTGTTGCTGGGCAAGATATTTAGTGTCCGTCAAAGCACATTTTTTGTTCTGGGTTGAAGTACAATTCCCAATTTAGCAATTTCATAATTTAGTGGTTTCTGCTATATCAGAGCTATTTGAAATCTATCCCTAAAAGGGTATATAATATTGAAGGTGCACATAGGGTCATTCAGAATAACTTCACACACACCCGCTACTGTGTATTTCCAAGTCTAATTCTGTCACTAAACCCATACCTGTCACCCAGCGCCTAAATACTAGGCCTCAAATTTAAATCCCTCTAAATCTCTCGTTACCGCTGTACTGTTGTTGCTGGGCAAGATATTTAGTGTCCGTCAAAGCACATTTTTTGTTCTGGGTTGAAGTACAATTCCCAATTTAGCAATTTCATAATTTAGTGGTTTCTGCTATATCAGAGCTATTTGAAATCTATCCCTAAAAGGGTATATAATATTGAAGGTGCACATAGGGTCATTCAGAATAACTTCACACACACGCTTCTGTGCATTTCCAAGTCTAATTCTGTCACTAAATCCATACCGGTGACCCAGCGCCTAAATACTAGGCCTCAAATTTAAATCCCTCTAAATCTCTCGTTACCCACCGCTGTACTGTTGTTGCTGGGCAAGATATTTAGTGTCCGTCAAAGCACATTTTTTGTTCTGGGTTGAAGTACAATTCCCAATTTAGCAATTTCATAATTTAGTGGTTTCTGCTATATCAGAGCTATTTGAAATCTATCCCTAAAAGGGTATATAATATTGAAGGTGCACATAGGGTCATTCAGAATAACTTCACACACACGCTTCTGTGCATTTCCAAGTCTAATTCTGTCACTAAATCCATACCGGTGACCCAGCGCCTAAATACTAGGCCTCAAATTTATATCCCGCTAAATCTCTCGTTACCGCTGTACTGTTGTTGCTGGGCAAGATATTTAGTGTCCGTCAAAGCACATTTTTTGTTCTGGGTTGAAGTACAATTCCCAATTTAGCAATTTCATAATTTAGTGGTTCCTGCTATATCAGAGCTATTTGAAATCTATCCCAAAAAGGGTATATAATATTGAAGGTGCACATTGGGTCATTCAGAATAACTTCACACACACCCGCTACTGTGTATTTCCAAGTCTAATTCTGTCACTAAACCCATACCTGTCACCCAGCGCCTAAATACTATGCCTCAAATTTAAATCCCTCTAAATCTCTCGTTACCGCTGTCCTGTTGTAGCTGGGAAAGTTATTTAGTGCCCGTCAAAGCACATTTTTTGTTCTGGGTTGAAGTACAATTCCCAATTTAGCAATTTCATAATTTAGTGGTTCCTGCTATATCAGAGCTATTTGAAATCTATCCCAAAAAGGGTATATAATATTCAAGGTGCACATTGGGTCATTCAGAATAACTTCACACACACGCTTCTGTGCATTTCCAAGTCTAATTCTGTCACTAAATCCATACCGGTCACCCAGCGCCTAAATACTAGGCCTCAAATTTATATCCCGCTGAATTTGAATACAATACATTGGGCCAAATAATATATTTGTTGTTGTGGTGAACCATAACAATGAGAAAAACATCTAGTAAGGGACGCGGACGTGGACATGGTCGTGGTGGTGTTAGTGGACCCTCTGGTGCTGGGAGAGGACGTGGCCGTTCTGCCACATCCACACGTCCTAGTGTACCAACTACCTCAGGTCCCAGTAGCCGCCAGAATTTACAGCGATATATGGTGGGGCCCAATGCCGTTCTAAGGATGGTAAGGCCTGAGCAGGTACAGGCATTAGTCAATTGGGTGGCCGACAGTGGATCCAGCACGTTCACATTATCTCCCACCCAGTCTTCTGCAGAAAGCGCACAGATGGCGCCTGAAAACCAACCCCATCAGTCTGTCACATCACCCCCATGCATACCAGGGAAACTGTCTCAGCCTCAAGTTATGCAGCAGTCTCTTATGCTGTTTGAAGACTCCGCTGGCAGGGTTTCCCAAGGGCATCCACCTAGCCCTTCCCCAGCGGTGAAAGACATAGAATGCACTGACGCACAACCACTTATGTTTCCTGATGATGAGGACATGGGAATACCACCTCAGTATGTCTCTGATGATGACGAAACACAGGTGCCAACTGCTGCGTCTTTCTGCAGTGTGCAGACTGAACAGGAGGTCAGGGATCAAGACTGGGTGGAAGACGATGCAGGGGACGATGAGGTCCTAGACCCCACATGGAATGAAGGTCGTGCCACTGACTTTCACAGTTCGGAGGAAGAGGCAGTGGTGAGACCGAGCCAACAGCGTAGCAAAAGAGGGAGCAGTGGGCAAAAGCAGAACACCCGCCGCCAAGAGACTCCGCCTGCTACTGACCGCCGCCATCTGGGACCGAGCACCCCAAAGGCAGCTTCAAGGAGTTCCCTGGCATGGCACTTCTTCAAACAATGTGCTGACGACAAGACCCGAGTGGTTTGCACGCTGTGCCATCAGAGCCTGAAGCGAGGCATTAACGTTCTGAACCTGAGCACAACCTGCATGACCAGGCACCTGCATGCAAAGCATGAACTGCAGTGGAGTAAACACCTTAAAACCAAGGAAGTCACTCAGGCTCCCCCTGCTACCTCTTCTGCTGCTGCCGCCTCGGCCTATTCTGCTGCTGCCGCCTCGGCCTCTTCCTCCGCCTCTGGAGGAACGTTGGCACCTGCCGCCCAGCAAACAGGGGATGTACCACCAACACCACCACCACCACCTCCGTCACCAAGCGTCTCAACCATGTCACACGCCAGCGTTCAGCTCTCCATCTCACAAACATTTGATAGAAAGCGTAAATTCCCACCTAGCCACCCTCGATCCCTGGCCCTGAATGCCAGCATTTCTAAACTACTGGCCTATGAAATGCTGTCATTTAGGCTGGTGGACACAGACAGCTTCAAACAGCTCATGTCGCTTGCTGTCCCACAGTATGTTGTTCCCAGCCGGCACTACTTCTCCAAGAGAGCCGTGCCTTCCCTGCACAACCAAGTATCCGATAAAATCAAGTGTGCACTGCGCAACGCCATCTGTAGCAAGGTCCACCTAACCACAGATACGTGGACCAGTAAGCACGGCCAGGGACGCTATATCTCCCTAACTGCACACTGGGTAAATGTAGTGGCAGCTGGGCCCCAGGCGGAGAGCTGTTTGGCGCACGTCCTGCCGCCGCCAAGGATCGCAGGGCAACATTCTTTGCCTCCTGTTGCCACCTCCTCCTTCTCGGCTTCCTCCTCCTCTTCTTCCACCTGCTCATCCAGTCAGCCACACACCTTCACCACCAACTTCAGCACAGCCCGGGGTAAACGTCAGCAGGCCATTCTGAAACTCATATGTTTGGGGGACAGGCCCCACACCGCACAGGAGTTGTGGCGGGGTATTGAACAACAGACCGACGAGTGGTTGCTGCCGGTGAGCCTCAAGCCCGGCCTGGTGGTGTGTGATAATGGGCGAAATCTCGTTGCAGCTCTGGGACTAGCCAATTTGACGCACATCCCTTGCTTGGCGCATGTGCTGAATTTGGTGGTGCAGAAGTTCATTCACAACTACCCCGACATGTCAGAGCTGCTGCATAAAGTGCGGGCCGTCTGTTCGCGCTTCCGGCGTTCACATCCTGCCGCTGCTCGCCTGTCTGCGCTACAGCGTAACTTCGGCCTTCCCGCTCACCGCCTCATATGCGACGTGCCCACCAGGTGGAACTCCACCTTGCACATGCTGGACAGACTGTGCGAGCAGCAGCAGGCCATAGTGGAGTTTCAGCTGCAGCACGCACGGGTCAGTCGCACTACAGAACAGCACCACTTCACCACCAATGACTGGGCCTCCATGCGAGACCTGTGTGCCCTGTTGCGCTGTTTCGAGTACTCCACCAACATGGCCAGTGGCGATGACACCGTTATCAGCGTTACAATACCACTTCTATGTCTCCTTGAGAAAACACTTAGGGCGATGATGGAACAGGAGGTGGCCCAGGAGGAGGAGGAGGAGGATGAGGAAGAGGGGTCATTTTTAGCACTTTCAGGCCAGTCTCTTCGAAGTGACTCAGAGGGAGGTTTTTTGCAACAGCAGAGGCCAGGTACAAATGTGGCCAGCCAGGGCCCACTACTGGAGGACGAGGAGGACGAGGATGAGGAGGAGGTGGAGGAGGATGAGGATGAAGCATGGTCACAGCGGGGTGGCACCCAACGCAGCTCGGGTCCATCACTGGTGCGTGGCTGGGGGGAAAGGCAGGACGATGACGATACGCCTCCCACAGAGGACAGCTTGTCCTTACCCCTGGGCAGCCTGGCACACATGAGCGACTACATGCTGCAGTGCCTGCGCAACGACAGCAGAGTTGCCCACATTTTAACCTGTGCGGACTACTGGGTTGCCACCCTGCTGGATCCACGCTACAAAGACAATGTGCCCACCTTACTTCCTGCACTGGAGCGTGATAGGAAGATGCGCGAGTACAAGCGCACGTTGGTAGACGCGCTACTGAGAGCATTCCCAAATGTCACAGGGGAACAAGTGGAAGCCCAAGGCCAAGGCAGAGGAGGAGCAAGAGGTCGCCAAGGCAGCTGTGTCACGGCCAGCTCCTCTGAGGGCAGGGTTAGCATGGCAGAGATGTGGAAAACTTTTGTCAACACGCCACAGCTAACTGCACCACCACCTGATACGCAACGTGTTAGCAGGAGGCAACATTTCACTAACATGGTGGAACAGTACGTGTGCACACCCCTCCACGTACTGACTGATGGTTCGGCCCCATTCAACTTCTGGGTCTCTAAATTGTCCACGTGGCCAGAGCTAGCCTTTTATGCCTTGGAGGTGCTGGCCTGCCCGGCAGCCAGCGTTTTGTCTGAACGTGTATTCAGCACGGCAGGGGGCGTCATTACAGACAAACGCAGCCGCCTGTCTACAGCCAATGTGGACAAGCTGACGTTCATAAAAATGAACCAGGCATGGATCCCACAGGACCTGTCCGTCCCTTGTCCAGATTAGACATTAACTACCTCCCCATAACCATATATTATTGGACTCCAGGGCACTTCCTCATTCAATCCTATTTTTATTTTCATTTTACCATTATATTGCGATGCTACCCAAAGTTGAATGAACCTCTCCTCTGCCTGTGTGCTAGGCCTAAATATATGCCAATGGACTGTTGCAGTGGTGGCTGACATGAAGCCTGATTCTCTGCTATGACATGCAGACTAATTCTCTGCTGACATGAAGCCAGATTGTCTGTTACGGGACCTCTCTCCTCTGCCTGGGTGCTGGGCCTAAATTTATGACAATGGACTGTTGCAGTGGTGGCTGACGTGAAGCCTGATTCTCTGCTATGACATGCAGACTGATTCTCTGCTGACATGAAGCCAGATCCTCTGTTACGGGACCTCTCTCCTCTGCCTGGGTGCTGGGCCTAAATTTATGACAATGGACTGTTGCAGTGGTGGCTGACGTGAAGCCTGATTCTCTGCTATGACATGCAGACTGATTCTCTGCTGACATGAAGCCAGATCCTCTTTTACGGGACCTCTCTCCTCTGCCTGGGTGCTGGGCCTAAATTTATGACAATGGACTGTTGCAGTGGTGGCTGACGTGAAGCCTGATTCTCTGCTATGACATGCAGACTGATTCTCTGCTGACATGAAGCCAGATCCTCTTTTACGGGACCTCTCTCCTCTGCCTGGGTGCTGGGCCTAAATTTATGACAATGGACTGTTGCAGTGGTGGCTGACGTGAAGCCTCATTCTCTGCTATGACATGCAGACTGATTCTCTGCTGACATGAAGCCAGATCCTCTGTTACGGGACCTCTCTCCTCTGCCTGGGTGCTGGGCCTGAATATATGCCAATGGACTGTTGCAGTGGTGGGTGACGTGAAGCCTCATTCTCTGCTATGACATGCAGACTAATTCTCTGCTGACATGAAGCCAGATTGTCTGTTACGGGACCTCTCTCCTCTGCCTGTGTGTGTGCTGGGCCTAAATATATGCCAATGGACTGTTGCAGTGGTGGCTGACGTGAAGCCTCATTCTCTGCTATGACATGCAGACTGATTCTCTGCTGACATGAAGCCAGATCCTCTGTTACGGGACCTCTCTCCTCTGCCTGGGTGCTGGGCCTAAATTTATGACAATGGACTGTTGCAGTGGTGGCTGACGTGAAGCCTGATTCTCTGCTATGACATGCAGACTGATTCTCTGCTGTCATGAAGCCAGATTGTCTGTTACGGGACCTTTCTCCTCTACCTGGGTTCTGGGCCTAAATTTATGAAAATTGACTCTTACAGTGGTGGGTGACGTGAAGCCTGATTCTCTGCTATGATATGAAGACTGATTCTCTGCTGACATGAAGCCAGATTGTCTGTTACGGGACCTTTCTCCTCTGCCTGGGTTCTGGGCCTAAATTTATGAAAATTGACTCTTACAGTGGTGGGTGACGTGAAGCCTGATTCTCTGCTATGATATGAAGACTGATTCTCTGCTGACATGAAGCCAGATTGTCTGTTACGGGACCTTTCTCCTCTGCCTGGGTTCTGGGCCTAAATTTATGAAAATTGACTCTTACAGTGGTGGGTGACGTGAAGCCTGATTCTCTGCTATGATATGAAGACTGATTCTCTGCTGACATGAAGCCAGATTGTCTGTTACGGGACCTTTCTCCTCTGCCTGGGTTCTGGGCCTAAATTTATGAAAATTGACTCTTACAGTGGTGGGTGACGTGAAGCCTGATTCTCTGCTATGATATGAAGACTGATTCTCTGCTGACATGAAGCCAGATTGTCTGTTACGGGACCTTTCTCCTCTGCCTGGGTTCTGGGCCTAAATTTATGAAAATTGACTCTTACAGTGGTGGGTGACGTGAAGCCTGATTCTCTGCTATGATATGAAGACTGATTCTCTGCTGACATGAAGCCAGATTGTCTGTTACGGGACCTTTCTCCTCTGCCTGGGTTCTGGGCCTAAATTTATGAAAATTGACTCTTACAGTGGTGGGTGACGTGAAGCCTGATTCTCTGCTATGATATGAAGACTGATTCTCTGCTGACATGAAGCCAGATTCTCTGTTACGGGACCTCTCTCCTCTGCCTGGGTGCTGGGCCTAAATTTATGACAATGGACTGTTGCAGTGGTGGCTGACGTGAAGCCTGATTCTCTGCTATGACATGCAGACTGATTCTCTGCTGACATGAAGCCAGATTCTCTGTTACGGGACCTCTCTCCTCTGCCTGTGTGTGTGCTGGGCCTAAATATATGCCAATGGACTGTTGCAGTGGTGGCTGACGTGAAGCCTCATTCTCTGCTATGACATGCAGACTAATTCTCTGCTGACATGAAGACAGATTCTCTGTTACGGGACCTCTCTCCTCTGCCTGGGTGCCGGGGCCTAAATATCTGAGAATGGACTGTTCCAGTGGTGGGTGACGGGAAGCCAGATTCTCTGCTATGGAACCTCTCTCCAATTGATTTTGGTTAATTTTTATTTATTTAATTTTTATTTTAATTCATTTCCCTATCCACATTTGTTTGCAGGGGATTTACCTACATGTTGCTGCCTTTTGCAGCCCTCTAGCTCTTTCCTGGGCTGTTTTACAGCCTTTTTAGTGCCGAAAAGTTCGGGTCCCCATTGACTTCAATGGGGTTCGGGTTCGGGACGAAGTTCGGATCGGGTTCGGATCCCGAACCCGAACATTTCCGGGATGTTCGGCCGAACTTCTCGAACCCGAACATCCAGGTGTTCGCTCAACTCTAGTTTCTAGGTTTTGGTTGGTACGCTCAGTCTGTCCATTCGACTGAGGATGGAAAGCTGAGGAAAAGGATAAGTGTACCCCTAAACGGGTACAAAAAGCTTTCCAAAACTTAGAAATAAACTGGGTTCCCCGATCCGAAACCACATCGGAAGGGACCCCGTGAAGCTTCACGATTTCACTGATAAACACCTGAGCAAGAGTCTTAGCATTAGGAAGTGCGGGTAGCGCAATAAAGTGTACCATTTTGCTAAACCTGTCTACTACTACCAAGATAACTGTTTTACCCGCAGACAAAGGTAAGTCAGTGATGAAATCCATTGATAGATGTGTCCATGGTCTATTGGGGATGAAAAGTGGCAATAAAGACCCTGCTGGACGTGTATGAGAGACTTTCGCGCGTGCACAAGTAGAACAAGTAGACACGAAATCTATTACATCCTGACGCAACCTTGGCCACCAAAAATGACGAGACAATAGCTCCAAGGTTGCTTTACTACCCGGGTGCCCAGCAAGTGCCGAATTATGATGTTCCTTCAATAACTCAAGACGCAGGTTTAACGGTACAAACAATTTCTCTGAGGGGCAAGAGGCCGGGGCGTCCCCCTGGGCCTCTAACACCTTTCCCTCTAGAACAGAGTGTACAGCAGAGACAACCACTCCTCTTTGTAAAATAGGTACCGGATCACTAACATTACCCCCTCCAGGGAAACTACGAGACAATGCGTCTGCCTTGGTATTTTTTGCCCCAGGACGATAGGTGATTACAAAGTTAAATCTGGTAAAGAATAGCGACCACCTAGCTTGTCTAGGGGTGAGACGCTTAGCCGATTCTAGGTACAGAAGGTTTTTGTGATCCGTAATTACTGTGACGGGGTGGATTGCTCCCTCTAAGAAGTGACGCCACTCTTCAAACGCCAGTTTAATCGCCAACAGTTCCCTATTTCCAATATCATAGTTCTTTTCTGCTGCAGATAATTTTTTGGAAAAGAAAGCGCAAGGACGCCATTTGCCAGGAGACGGACCCTGAGACAATACAGCCCCCACTCCCACCTCCGACGCATCAACTTCAACAATAAAAGGCTGGGAGATATCAGGTTGAATTAGGACAGGTGCCGAGGTAAATCTCTCTTTAAGAGAGGAAAATGCAATTTTAGCGGCGTCAGACCATTTAGAAAAATCAGTCCCCTTCCTAGTCATGTCAGTAAGGGGTTTAACGATCACTGAATAATTTTTAATAAACTTTCTGTAGAAATTTGTGAAACCCAAAAACCGTTGTAGAGCTTTAAGGTTCTCAGGAAGATCCCAATCTAAAATTGCCTGGACCTTCCCAGGATCCATACGGAAACCTGAAGCAGATAATAGATATCCCAGGAATTGTATTTCCTGAACGGCGAAGACACATTTTTCAATTTTCGCATATAATTTATTCGTCCGTAGGACCTGCAGTACTTGCCTGACATGTACTTCATGTGTTTTCAGATCAGCCGAATAAATTAAGATATCATCTAGGTATATGACTACAAACCTGCCGATGAGATGACTAAAAATATCATTAACGAAATGTTGGAAGACAGCAGGGGCATTGGTCAGACCGAAAGGCATGACTAAATGTTCGTAATGCCCCTCAGGGGTGTTAAAAGCTGTCTTTCACTCATCCCCTTCCTTGATACGAATCAGATTGTAGGCCCCCCTAAGATCAAGTTTGGAGAACCACCTAGCACCCGCAATCTGATTAAAAAGGTCAGGAATGAGAGGAAGAGGGTATGGGTCTCGGACGGTTATCCGGTTTAGCTCACGGAAATCTAGGCAAGGACGCAGGCCCCCATCTTTCTTTTTAACAAAGAAAAACCCTGCAGCCACGGGTGAAGAAGAGGGTCTGATGTGTCCCTTGGCCAGACTCTCGGAGATATAATCTTTCATGGCTTGTCTCTCGGGACCCGAAAGATTATACAACCTGGACTTGGGTAATTTTGCACCGGGAATCAGGTTAACCGGGCAATCATAAGGACGATGAGGTGGTAGCTTCTGACAACCCTTTTCAGAAAAAACGTCCTCAAAGTCCGAAATAAATGTAGGTAGGGAAGCTATGGAGGCGATTAAGCAATTGTTATTTAAGCAATTCTCTCTGCAATGCTCACTCCACTCCAATATCTCCCTGGCCTGCCAATCCACCACTGGATTGTGCACTACCAACCAGGGAAGACCCAATACCACAGGAGAGGGAAGGCCCTCCAGAACGTAACATGAAAGACGCTCCTTATGGTGGTCCCCTACCCGAAGATGTAAGTTATGGACAACGTGAGTGAGGTTTCTCTGAGACAGAGGAGCAGAGTCAATAGCGAATATGGGAATGGGTCTCTGCAGCGTACAGAGAGACAAACCCATAGTGCGGGCAAAATGGGCATCTATCAAATTTACCCCTGCACCACTGTCTAGAAAAAAAGAAATAGACTCCGTCTTAACACCAAAAACAATAACCGCTGGCAACACAAATTGAGATGTTCGTATGGAGGAAACGTATACCCCCCGGCTGACATCCTCCGCACAGCCTGGGGTTAGTAGTTTTCCGACGGTCTTTTGTTTTTGGGAAAGGAGGGACAGACATTAATGAAATGACCCTTCCCCCCACAGAAAAAACAAGCCCCCCACCTACGGCGAACCTCAGGAGGAGGGACCTGACGAGAAGTTCCTCCTAGCTGCATAGGCTCATCCAAGTCAGTACAGACTAACTGCTGCTTGGGAGAGGTTACCGATTGCTCAGGAATTTTCGATCTCTCCCTAAGACGTCTATCTATCCTGATAGAGAGGGACATAACAGCATCAAGGGAAAGGGGGGTCTCATACAGCGCCAGCGCATCCTTAACCCTTTCAGATAACCCAGAGCAGAACTGACTCCTGAGAGCCGGGTCGTTCCACTGAGTATCCGTAGCCCACCTGCGGAACTCTGAGCAATATTCCTCTGCTGGCCGATCTCCCTGTAGGAGTCTCCGTAACTTCGACTCAGCCAGGGCGACACGGTCAGGGTCATCATATATGAGACCCAAAGCCCCAAAAAATCCCTCCACTGACCGGAGAGCCTGGGAACCAGGGGGTAACGAGAACGCCCAGGATTGCGGGTCCCCCTGAAGCAGGGAAATAACAATCCCCACCCGCTGTTCTTCATTACCTGAGGAGTAAGGGCGCAGCTTAAAATATAATTTGCAGGCCTCACGGAACAACACAAATTTGTCCCTTCCCCCAGAGAATCTGTCAGGAAGAACAACCTTGGGTTCTGTAACAACCTGGTTACCCATAGCAACTGCTGGGCTTACGGTCTGCTGCATTTGCTGCTGCTGTTGGAGGACAGACGCCTTCAATCCTGCCACCTCCAAAGACAGGCCTTGAAGCTGTTTTGCCAAAGCAGCAATAGGATCCATATTGGATTCTAAGTAGAGAAAAAAAAAATTATATATATATATTTTTTTTTTTTTCTCAAAAAAAAATAAGGGCCAGTTATAATATCACGATCGGCGTAACTGTCACATACGTGACACGGAGGGAGGAAAAGAGGGAGTCCCTGCCCTAGTGAGAGGGAAGGTGGTGACCCCTGACTCACCTTGCGGCTGGCGCCTGGCTGCCCTGTCGTCCCTAGACGGGTTCCTCACCCGTACGCCGATCACGTGCCTAAAACCCTGGCTTTCCCTAGGATGAGCCCTAGATAGTGAACAGGGCGGTGGGAACACTAGTCCGCACCACTAGCTCTAAAGGAAAACACCAAGGGGAGGACAGACAATACAAACTAAACATATAATCCCAGGTGGGCAACAACAGGAGACAACAAAAGCCCAACAGGGATCTGGAGGGTAGCACTCTGGAACAACAACCAGATTCTCAGCTCCAGTGGGTCAGCATAGATGTCCAGGCAGGAAGCTCTATAACTGGCAACAAGAGAAGTGTGAGAGGAGAATATAAGGAGTATGGGAGTGGCAGACAAGAAACAGCTGAGGAGGAGAAGCTACGGATCCCTGAGTGAGACAAAAAGGATAGCAAGGCAAACACAGAAAACAAACACTAAGAAACACCGTGATCTTTAGACATAGAGCGCGCAGCCACCCGCTGCGACTTCCTGACCCCGGGTATAACGGAGTCAGACGTGGCTCTTGACACCCTCGTGACACTTACATTGTGTGCCAGGATTGTGTGCCGTCTTGTTCCGCACCACATCGTGGACAGAAAAACGCTGCAGGCAGCATTTTCGTGTCCGCCTCCGGAGTGGAATGGTGACTGAATGGATGCAAACTGACGCATTCTGAGCGGATGCTTTTCCATTCAGAATCCATTAGGGCAAAACTGAGCTTTTGAGAGCTCATGACGGATCTCAGAAACAGAAAGCCAAAACGCTAGTGTGAAAGTAGCTTTAGCTACAATGAATTTTGGTTGAGTTGATGGAGAAATATGTGTAGTTTATTCCAATAACCGGAACCACATTTGCTATGCACTAATCCTGTAGAACACTCCCTGTTAATATAGAGCCCTTAAATATTAGAAATAAGGGTCTGGCTATGACATTACCTAATTCTCTTAGCATACGAGAGTCCACCTGGTCCCGGTGATTTTTTTATTTTCATCTTCTTAAGACGCAGCTCCACTTCTTCCTGGGTCAGACAGTGCACTTTTAATGGGAAATTTACTTTTACATTCTGCATTTTATCTGACAGTTTATTTTCCTCTGTGAATACAGTGTCACGGACCCCCAGTACTCAGGAAGAGTATGTCCTCCTCTGTATTCTTCCTTACTCAGGAGATATTGCAAACCGCTGATCTGTAGCTCCTAGTTTCCCCAGTCACTGGTCGAGACTCAGTTTAGGTGAAACAAAAATCTCCTTTATTGAGCAACTGTACACACTTATATACAGAAATTGAGACCAGATCAAACTAAAATCCCATCACATCCCCCTTCCCCTCCCCAGATATTCTTTCTACACCACACCACAGGGGTCCACCTGCTAATAGTTTCAGACAGCCCTAGCAAGAGCCTGGCCAGAATGACATTGTTCAGAGCTCCTTCAGAGTACAATGGGAGATAACGAAGTGTGGGTGCTGACAGTCTTTTGATAACAAGATACACAGAATAACATAAAATACACATATCCAACACCAATACACATTTAACTCAAACTGATGACCATGCCCCCCAAGTTAAAGTATGGCAGACCCGGTGAGACCCACTACGGGTCCACTTCGGGTCTAAAATCCTAGGTCCATAGTCGCTAGGAAGGAGGATGGACCTCAGGCTTCTCCAGCAGCCCTAGTGACGGTTTAGTCTGTCACATTGTGGAGAAAAAATATTTAATAGCTTTGCTTTCTTCTCATCTCTGTCTGCAACTCTTCCCTCATAACTCTGTGAAGGGCTGACACTTCCAGATTTTTACCATTTAGTGATTTAAATGCTTTCGTTCTGTCATTTATTGCTTTCTTTAAAATTCTATTTATCCAAATAGTTTTTTTTCTTGTTCCTTACCTCTTTATTCCCATAAGGTATGTACATCTCACAATTAGAGTTTAGGATGCCTTTAAAAATATCCCATTTTGTGGCTGTATTTTTATTTTTGAGGACTTTTTCCCAGTTAGGACAACGGCCTCTGTTAGTTGGTGTAAGAAGGTACAAGGAATCATTGTGGATGATAGGTACGTATCACCGAGGTTCCTGGCCTCGGTGGAGTAAGAGCCGGTTTTTATGTGTCAGCAGCAGTTGCTGTTTGAGACCTTGATACTTAGTATGGCTGTAATAGCTGATCCAGGACGGCTCTTACTGGAAGTAGTCAAAGTTCTGGGTGGGAGACTACTCCTAATGTTCCAGGCTGCATTTTGCCGGGCATAAAAAACAGCCAGCACTGCCAGGTGGAGAGGATTCCCTCTGTCTGACAGTGGAGCTCAGGTGGTCTCTGTGTTGGGATCTGAGGTTTTGTGCCGGACTGGAAAGATGAGACCCATGTGCAGGGGGAACAGGCCCCCTAAAGCCTGCTGTGGACTACTGGAGGCAGAACTGCCAACAAGATGACTTATGCAATATGAACTTTCCATTGTGTGTGAATTAACACCAAAGACTGCAAAGTGACGTATTGTTTTATGCAACTGCTGCAAGTGTGAATAAAAACTGAAGTTTGAGTTAAGAAATTGTATTTTGGATCTGTACTGCATCCGCCTACATTATCTACCAGAGCGAAACCCCACAATTGGTGTAGGGCAAGTGCAGTGAGGCTGGCGTGAAGGCCGAAATATTTTAGTTTTTTTCCGGGCACGGTTGTATGTCTTACATCAAACCAGCGAGATTACAACCCGTGTCCCTAGACAAAATAGAAGCTTTCATGAAAGCCCTCGTGGAGGCTAACCTGCAACAGCGGGAAGCTAATAAGCATCAGCAAGAAACAAACCAGCTGCTGTTACAACATGTGATTGCTTTACAGGTGGCAGGAGCATCCCAGAGCATCCACGATGCCCGGAAAGTGGTCCATGCGGAGATCCCCAAGATAACCCCCTTGGATGACATCTAAACTTATCTGGCGGCGTTCGAAAAGGTGGCTGTGAGTGAGAAGCTACCAAGCTTCTCCGAGATCAATGGGCAGAGGTCGTCGCTCCGTTTCTGGCATCCTGACCCCAGCAGGTGTATTTCAACTTACCAGATGAGCAAGTGGCCGATTACCCGAAGGTAAAGGGTGAGATTCTGGCAAGAATTGGGGTGAATGTGTTGGTCTGGGCCCAGCGGGTGCATCAGTGGGAGTTTAACCCGGCTGAAACCGCGAGACCTCACTATTAATATTTTTGTTGATCGAGCATCAAAGTGCTCGGGTGTTCGGGTGCTCGGGTCGAACACCTCAGGATGTTCGCGTGCTCTACCGAGCACCTGAGCACAATGGAAGTCAATGGGAGAACCCAAGCATTAAACCAGGCACCCCATGCTCTGGAGAGGGGAGGGTGTCTGGTACATAGGAAAAGGTCAGAAATTGATGGAAACACCGCCAAAATGGTTCGGGAACAGCATGGGGAGGATGTCTGGATGCATCTTGGACTCCCAGGTCGCTGCTGGGAACGATGTTGCCCGAGTAGTACGCCACTTTTACAGACTGACACTAATACACACAAAACCGAAGATAAAATCGATTTTCGAGAAAAAATTGTTATGAAACATTCTTTTCTGTATATTTACTTGTATATAAAGTGCAACTGCTGCCAAAAATTACAAGGAAGAGGCACTCTGATACAACCTGCATCACAAAAAGGAGGGCCTCATTCACATTGTGGTACAATTGTTCAGGTAGTGGGACTCCTACACTCATAAAGCCTATGCACCAAGTGAAAGGGCTTTCAAAAATTACAAGGAACCGGCACTCCAATACACTCTTTATTACACAAAAAGGAGGGCATCATACACCCTTGCAAAATTATGATTGATAGCCTTCTGGTGACCCTAAAAAACATAAGGAGCAAGGGTTGCTGGTGACCCTCTAAAACATTACAGGCGAGGGCCTGCTTCTGAGCTGACCATATAAAACATTAGAGGTGAGGGTCTGTTGCAGAGCTGACTCCTTAAAAAACTATGGGCGAGAGCCTGCTGCTGAGCTGACCATTGAGAAAATTATGGGCGAGGGCCTGCTGGTGAGCTGACCCTGTAAAACATTATGGTTGAGCGCCTGCTGGTGAGCTGACCCTCTAAAACATTATATGTGAGGGCCTGCAGGTGAGCTGACCCTCTAAAACATTATAGGCTAGGTCCTGCAGGTGAGCTGATGCTCTAAAAGATTGTAGGTGAGGGCTTGCTGGTGAGCTGACCCTCTAAAAAATTATATGCGAGGGCCTGCAGGTCAGATGACCCTCTAAAAGATTGTAGGTGAGGACCTGCTGGTGAGCTCACCCACTAAAACATTACATGCAAGGGCCTGCTGGTGAGCTCACCCTCTAAAACATTATATGCGAGGACCTGCAGGTGAGTTGACCCGCTAAAAGATTGTAGGTGAGGGCCTGCCAGTGAGCTGTCCCTCTAAAACATTATATGCAAGGGGATGCAGGTGAGCTGACCCGCTACAACATTAGGAGCGAGGGCAGACTAATAAGCATGTTGATATAATGGAAGAGGAGGAGAACGAGAAAAGGAAGACTTAACCATATACCCTTTTATGTGGTGGAAGGGATGCATGGGAATACAGTGGTGCTTAACTAACTGGAAGCATTATCTTCTGCAATCCAACCAACCACCTAGTCGCACTGGTCTGATTTCTAGAGCGTTGTCCTGCATCACCCTGCAAACTAGAACATGAAGCTAGGTATCGTGGATGATTGTTTTTCTTGTGCTCTGGCAGCAGGCACAGTTTCAACGCACCCAGGGCCACGGCCTCTGTGTGCACCATCAGCATCACGGCCTCTTCCCTGTCCCTTACTGCTCGCCTTCTTCATATTAAATGTCATATATGCTTTAAGTTTTTCACAGTAGTGTAGGATTTGTAAGTGTATGTGTAAAAAAATTAAAAAAGGTATTTGGGATGCGCACACCTTACACAGGAGAAATACTGCAGATAATGTTGCTGATGTCAGCAGCGGCTAATATAAAATTACAGGGAATATCACAGGTATTTGGGATGTGGAAACGTTACACAGGAGATGTACCCCAGGTAATGTCACTGTCTGCAGCGGACACCGTCTACGGAAAAAGTACATTGGATGTCACTGATATTTTTTGGATGTGCACACGTTACACAGGAGATGTAGCGCAGCAAATGTCGCTGTCTGCAGCGGCATAACTATTGCACGCTATTTAGCACAGGATGCGCTAAAAATAGATATTGCTGCTGCCACACACAATAGTCCTTAAAAGGACTTTTGGGTCTGTAAAGTTTTAGCAATTTAGCGCAGGTTGCGCTAAAAATATATACAGTGGGATGCGAAAGTTTGGGCAACCTTGTTAATCGTCATGATTTTCCTGTATAAATCGTTGGTTGTTACGATAAAAAATATCAGTTAAATATATCATATAGGAGACACACACAGTGATATTTGAGAAGTGAAACAAAGTTTATTGGATTTACAGAAAGTGTGCTATAATTGTTTAAACAAAATTAGGCAGGTGCATAAATTTGGGCACCACAAAAAAGAAATCAAATCAATATTTAGTAGATCCTCCTTTTGCAGAAATTACAGCCTCTAAACGCTTCGTGCAGGTTCCAATGAGAGTCTGGATTCTGATTGAAGGTATTTTGGACCATTCCTCTTTACAAAACATCTTTAGTTCATTCAGGTTTGATGGCTTCCGAGCACGAACAGCTCTCTTTAAGTCACACCACAGATTTTCAATTTTATTTAGGTCTGGGGACTGAGATGGCCATTCCAGAATGTTGTACTTGTTCCTCTGCATGAATGCCTTAGTTGATTTTGAGCAGTGTTTAGGGTCGTTGTCTTGTTGAAAGATCCAGCCCCGGCGCAGCTTCAGCTTTGTTACTGATTCCTGGACATTGGTCTCCAGAATCTGCTGATACTGAGTGGAATCCATGCGTCCCTCAACTTTGACAAGATTCCCAGTCCCTGCACTGGCCACACAGCTCCACAGCATGATGGAACCACCACCATATTTTACTGTAGGTAGCAGGTGTTTTTCTTGCAATGCTGTGTACTTTTTCCTCCATGCATAACGCCCCTTGTTATGGCCAAATAACTAAATTTTAGTTTCATCAGTCCACAGCACCTTATTCCAAAATGAAGCTGGCTTGTCCAAATGTGCTTTAGCCGACCTCAAGCGGCACTTTTTGTGCTGTGGGCGGAGAAAAGGCTTCCTCTGCATCACTCTCGCATACAGCATCTCCTTGTGTAAAGTGCGCCGAATGGTTGAACGATGCACAGTTACTCCATCTGCAGCAAGATGATGTTGTAGGTCTTTGGTGCTGGTCTGTGGGTTGACTGTGACTGTTCTCACCATTCGTTGCTTCTGTCTATCCGAGATTTTTCTTGGTCTGCCACTTCAAGCCTTAACTTGAACTGAGCCTGTGGTCTTCCATTTCCTCAATATGTTCTTAACTGTGGAAACAGCTGAAATCTCTGAGACAGCTTTCTGTATCCTTCCCCTAAACCATGATGGTGAACAAGCTTTGTCTTCAGGTCATTTGAGAGTTGTTTTGAGACCCCCATGTTGCTACTCTTCAGAGAAAATTAAAAGAGGATGGAAACTTACAATTGACCCCCTTAAATACTCTTTCTCATAATTGGATTCACCTGTGTATGTAGGTCAGGGGTCACTGAGCTTACCAAGCCAATTCGAGTTCCAATAATTAGTTCTAAAGGTTTTGGAATCAATAAAATGACAACAGTGCCCAAATTTATGCACCTGCCTAATTTTGTTTAAACAATTATAGCACACCTTCTGTAAATCCAATAAACTTTATTTCACTTCTCAAATATCACTGTGTGTGCCTCCTATATGATATATTTAACTGACATTTTTTATCGTAATAACCAACGATTTATACAGGAAAATCATGACGATTAAGAAGGTTGCCCAAACTTTCGCATCCCACTGTATTACTGCTGCCACACGGAACAATAGTCCTTAAAAGGACTTTTGGGTCTCTGACAAGTTTTTCTACAGAATTTTTTTTTTTCACTCCCTACACTATCTTTACCTTCCTCAGCACAGTTCTCCCTGAGCCAAACACTGAGCCGAACACGTGTCATCGGGTGCTATATAGCACCCGATGACGAATTCCGGTCAGCCAATCACTGTAATGCCAGTAACCAACATGGCTACGGCATTACAGTGAAGGTCAGCAATTACCTGCACGTTTATTGGCTGCGTAGCAACCAACAAACGTGCGGGGAGGAGACTTAAGCATTGCGCTTAAACACATGCGATATTCGGCTGAATACCACCATGGGCCGAGCATCGAGATGCTCGAGCCGAAATGGTGTTCGGCCGAGCATGCTCGATCAACACTAATTATGATCTATTACACCTGTTGCAAAAATGGCTGCAGCCTGACCTGCTAAGTTTCACTGCTATGCTGGACTGTCGGTTGGCTAATGTATTCTGGAGGGCTTTGCCATACCCTCTCCAGCACTGGATCAGCCAAGTGTCTCCTGGTAATGTCCTTGAGATGGTGGACCTAGTGGAACGCTATGAGGCTACCAGGAATCTACAGGGGGGTTCTTTTGGGAGGGGGCAGTAAAACCCTGGAAATCTCCACAGCAGGCCCGGCGACTTTTGCCAACCAAATCCGCCTGGGATGTACCCCCTACGGACCCTGCTCCAGAGCCTGGCCATGGGCTGACTGTCCCCATCAGGGTAAGCCCATGGACACTAACTATGGCTACCACCATTCATTATTTGCCAAGAAGCTGTGTGCCTTTGGTACCCCAGAGACTGTAGACAACAACCACTTGTGCCAGGTAGAAGTAGGAAACACTCTGGCAGTGGCGTTGCTGAACTCAGGGAGTCTGGTGTCCCTGGTAAGGGCTACACTGGTACAGCCCGCTGAGTATACTGGCCGGAAAGTCGGGGTAATGTGTATTCATGGAGACTTAAAAGGCTACCTCACCGCTGTGGTGTCTCCATCCACGGTTGCCGGCAGGTGGACCCACAAGGTGGCCATCGCCACCAATCTAAACTATGAACTAATAATAGGGAGAGACTTCCCGGGCTTCCCCTAATTGTGGCCTGCCATGAGAATTACCGATACCCATGAGACAGGGGTAACCCTAGCAGAGTAAATCTGCTCAGGGGGGAGACGAGAACCCTGGTAACCCGAGACCGAAGGGCCAGCGGTAGGGGTGACTACCACTTCGGTGGAAGAGGGGAAGACAACCCTCTTCGGTGGAAGTGTGATGGTGGGAGACGTGGAGGATTTCCCGCCGGGTCCTGAATTGGCAGACCTCAATGTTTTGGTATCGCTAAACGCCGGGACCCAACCCTATTCCAAGCCTAGAAAAATTTGTTCATAGTAGATGGTGAACCACAACAACCTGGGGCAGAGTCCATGTTTCTCCATTTTGTGGTTCATCAGGATATGTTGTATCAGGTAAAACAACTACAGGGTGAGCCTATTAAACAGATGGTGGTCCCCAAGGCTTATCGCAAACTCATGTTGGATCTAGCCCACCAACACGTTCTCGGGGGTCACCTGGGGCTGCAGAAAACTCAGGATCGTATTCTACAGCGCTTTTACTGGCCCAGCATATTCAGAGAGGTAGAAGAGTTTTGTAAATCTTGCCCGACCTGCCAGATAACTAGCCCCCAGCCACATTTCCATAGTCCCCTAGTACCTTTTGCGATTATCGAGGTACCGTTTGACCGAATAGCTATGGATCTCATAGACCCAGTACCGAAGACCGCCAGAGGGCATCAACACATCTTAGTCATTCTAGACTACGCCACTCTTTACCCAGAGGTGGTGCCACTATGACATACCTTAACTCATAGCTAAGGAGTTAATGGAGAGGTTTTCCTGAGTAGGACTACCTAAAGAGGTTCTGACCAACCAGGGGACCCCTTTTATGTCAAAGGTGGCGAGGGAACTCTGTAAGTTGCTGCACATAAAACAACTATGGGCGTACGTTTATTATCCGCAAACGGGCGGTCTGGTAGAAAGGTTTAACCAAACATAAAAAAAATATGTTGAAAAAGTTATTGTCTTAAGATAGGAACGACTAATGTTGCAGCTAGACGTCATTGAGGAGTCAAAAAGTGAGTTGACCAGTCCTATAGTATTGATACCCAAGCCGGACGGGACGTTGAGGTTTTGTAACGACTTTCGTGAACTTAACGATATCTCCAAGTTTGATGCATATCCCATGCCACAGGTAGATGAGCTGATTGAGAGGTTAGGACAAGCTCGGTATTTTTCTGTTTTGGACCTCACTAAAGGGTACTGGCAGGTACCCTTAACGGAGGCTGCCAAAGAGAAAACGGCCTTCATTACACCGTAGGGACTATACCAGTATAAGGTGTTACCCTTTGGTCTGCATGGCACCTCCGCCAATTTCCAAAGGCTAATGGACATTGTGCTGTGACCACATTGTTGGTACGCTTTGGCTTACCTGGATGAAATTGTCATCCACAGTACCGACTGGAAAAGTCACCTGCCCAAAGTGCCTCCCTTCGAAAAGCTGAACTAACCGCAAATCCCAAAAAATGTTCGATATGGTTAGAGGAGACAAAATACCTGGAGTATGTCTTTGGGTGCAGAGTGATCAAGTAAACAAAATAGAGGCGATAAGAAATTGGCTCCGACCTGTCACCACTAAACAAGTAAAATCATTCCTAGGAATTATAGGCTATTACATAAGATTTATTCCCCACTTTGCTACTGTCGCCACGCCATTGACAGGGTTATTGAAGGGACCCAAGTCAGTGATGGTTCACTGGAATGACCGGGCGGAAGAGGCTTTCTCCGCTTTGAAGTCGGCCCTGTGTGGGTCCCGGTTTTAGTGACGCCCGACTTCAAGCGGGAATTCATAGTACAGACACACACCTCCGAAGTGGGCCTCGGTGCTGTACTGTCTCAGGAAGTCAACGGGGAGAAGCATCCTGTTGTCTTCCTAAGCCGCAAGCTCACCCCAGCCAAGACCGAGTACAATATAGTGGAGAGAGAGTGACTGGCTATCAAGTGGGCACTCTAGTCTCACCGCTATTATTTGTTAGGGAGAACATTCCGCATGGTGACTGACCACTCTCCTCTCAAGTGGATGAGACAGGCCAAAGAGAGAAATGCCCAAGTCACCAGGTGGTTCCTGTCCTTACAAAACTTTAAGTTCTCCGTAGAACACAGGGCAGGCCGGTTGCAGGGTAACACGGGTGTCCTGTCCTGAGTATACTGTATGTCATGTGTTCACCCCCTCAGGGTTGAAATAAGGGGGAGGTATGTAAAAAGGTACACGGAATCATTGTGGATGATAGGTACGTGTCACCGAGGTTCCTGGTCTCGGTGGAGTAAAAGACGTTTTTTGTGTGTCAGCAGCAGTTGCTGTTTGACACCTTGATACTTATGGTTGTAATAGCTTATCCGGGACGGCTCTTACTGGGAGTAGTCAAGTGCAGGGTGGGTGACTACTCCCCATGTTCCAGGCCGGGTTTTGCCAGGCATAAAAACCAGCCAGCACTGCCAGGTGGAGAGGATTACCTCCATTTGACAGTTGAGCTCAGGTGGTCTCTGTGTTGGGATCTGAGGTTTTGTGCTAGACTGGAGGGCTGAGACCCATGTGCAGGGGGAACAGACCCCCTAAAGCCTGCTGTGGACTTCTGGCAGCAAAACTGCTAACACTGTGACGTGTGCAATATGAACTTTCCATTGTGTGTGAATTAACACCAAAGACTGCCAAGTGACGTGTTGTTTTATGCAACTGCCGCAAGTGTGAATAAACACTGATGTTTGAGTTAAGAACTTGTATTTTGCCTTTGTACTGTGTCCGCTTACTCTATCTAGCAGAGCGAATCCCCACATTGGCTAAATTTAGCTTTTTTGAAGTTTGGTATTTTTGTTCCTCCCTGTCAGTCTCCCTACTGTCTCAAATCAGTCTCCCTATACTGTCCCTGCACTCTCCCTCTCCAAGAGGCAGGTTCAGGACAGGTGAGGACACAAAAACAGTTCTTGGGCCATGCCAAGTAAGTGTGGTATCAGAGAAACCCACCAATTTTTTGGCTGTGTGTATCAGTTGTCATCTGGGAGGGCGAGTCAACCATTCTACTACAGCTGAATTGTTGATCAAAACACAACCGCTGGATGACAGTGGCCTGTTGCTGCGGCTGCTACCAACCTCTCTTTTTCTGCTGCTTTTTGAGCTGGCCACAGCAACTTTTTTTGCCACTGCCCATTCCTTTGGAGGGCCCTGGCAACTATCTGTTGGCCACAGTGTAAAGTAACTGTATCAGTAATGTAACATATCACTTTGATTCACTCACTCATATATATATTTATAGTAGTTTATTATATCCATAAATAAATAATAATGCATGTTATGCAATCTGCTATACAGTATGAATAAATTAGAAACATTGCAAAAGTGATTATACCAAGAGCCATAAATATGTATCAGCAGCCAGCAAGTGTAAAATCTGTACTCATTGTCATATGTTCACAGCTATAACATTCATATTTCAACAACAAACTCAGATGATTTCTTCAAGACATGAAAATATGACATTCCTGTAGGAGAGATTCAGTAGGATTTCGGGAATTTGAAAGATCATTTTATACCCTGAGGCTGAACAAAGGCACATCAGGTATTTTGTGTTGGAGACTACTCTGTCTATATAATTGCTGCTGGGTATTTTCTATCTATTCTTTGTACAATTTCAGTTGTCAATTTAACTGGCAGTAGAGTCTATATTCCATATTGACATATATAATGATGTCAGATTATCAAAAATTGTCAACTCAAGAACTATGTGAGTGTTTAGACATTTCAAACTTTTTTGGTAGAAGTGCACATTAAGGGGGTCATTTACAAACAGATATAAGCCACTTTTTGGCATATATCTGTCACAGATTGTTATTGTTAGCAATCTGCGACTTTCCCCCCTTTTCCGACGCTTACGCCAGGTCTAAAAAGGCATTCTGGCAGGTCCGTCTCATTTATCATTTTCTACACCTGTTTTAGGTGTAGAAAGTGGTTTAAATCTATGCCAGCAAGGAAGCTGGCGTAGATTTAGACCAGTGTAAAGTCCTTCTAAGTTATATAGAGGCTGGTGCCTCTACATAACTTAGGTGGATGAATCACCAGCACAAGAGATACGAAGACTGGCATCTAAATTGCCAGTCTTCATAAATGTTCCCCTTAGTTTTCATTACAGCTTAAGATCTCGAGCATGGTGCATTTGCCTACAATTCGGTTTCTAAAATTCAAGCTCAACTTTGCATCTTCACCATTCATTAAAAGGTTCACCATTCATTAAAAGGGTTTTCCAAGTATCTGATCGGTGGGGGGTCCAACACTTGGGACCCCTACTGATCAGCTGTTTGAGAAGGCACTGTCCAGTGGCTTTCTATCAGCTTTGCCTAGGCCATGTGATGTTATGTCACCCCATTGAAGTGAATATGGATGAGCTACAATACCAGGCTGCATAGAATGACGGCGCTGTGCTTGGTGAGCAGAGAGAAGGCAAGTGCCAGTGCCTTGGAGGGGTTCCCATGTGTTGCACCCTAACTTATCAGATACTGATGACCTGTCTAGAGGATAGGTCATCAGTTAAAAATTCTATTAAAACCCCTTTAAATTATAGCAAGTTACTTTTATAGCAATTTACTATTATACAGGTGGTTTCCTTCTTTCCCTTTGCTCTTGGCTTAAAAGGGTTTTCAAGGATTTTGATAATTTCCTGTCCTCAGGATATGTCATCAATATCACAGCAGGAGTCCAACTGCAGCACTATGTGAGCCCTCAGACCTCTTCCTAATCCATGTGATGTCACGTTCATCAGTCACATGGCTTCAAGTGAATGGGACTGAGTTGCATTACTTAGTACAGCTATCAAATGGAAGGTGCAGTGCTTTTTAAGCTGCAAGAAGAACTTGGTGGACACCAGTTCACCGGTGAGCGCTGTGACTTCCTCCAACAGCTGATTGATGAGGCTGCCGGGGAGTCGGTCCCCTGTTGTTCTCATATTGATATACCTATCCTGAGGAAAGACCATCAATATGTAAATCTGGAAGACCTTCTTTAACATATCCTAAGATGTATATTGTTGTTACTCACCTATCCTGGATCCTGGATGGCGCCTCATTCCACTCACCTGTTCAGCTTTTTCTCTTCTTTTATATGTGGGATTGCCTTGTCAACCTAGTGCGCACTGATGAGGTTATATGAACCTAGCTTGAGTGGAGGAGCGTCACCTTACTATTCAAGTTAGTAACCTGCCTCTCTGTACACTGGTCTTCAGTTAGCTCTTCTACAACTCTTTTGTAATAGTGTCCTTTTAACTCTGCCACAACTCTGCTTTGAATCTGCTTCACCTATCTTCAGACAATTCTGCACCAACTCTAATACACCGGCATTTAGCTAACTTTGCTACAACTCTACTACATCAATTTTCTTTTCAACTCTGCTGCATCAGACCTCCAGCTTTGCTACATTGGGTCTACAATTCCGTTAAGCATCGTCTCTCTCACTCTACTACACTAGTTCTCCAGCTCTGCTAAATTAACTCTTCAGTTCTGCCACAACGTCTTTCGAGGTCTGTAACACCTCTACTCCTGCTATGCTGCACCAGCACTGTGTTGTTCAAGATTTGCTCCACCAGACGAGTGCCTTACAGGATCCACTGCATTGGATGAGAATATAAAAGACGTGAGATGACCAGCAGTATAAAGTCATGATTTCACAACACTGTTGCGCAATGTCTATCTGGGGCCACCAAGAGGTTATGATGTCTATTGCAGCCTATAAAAAGGTTTTACTAACATGGTGTGATATTGTATCAAATTAGTTTTGTGAAAAATTGGAGTCCTTGTGTTGGAGACTACTCTGTCTGTCTAATCCCTGCAGGGTATTTTCTTGCAATTCTTTTAACAATTTTAGTTGTCATTTTCACTGGCAGTAGAGTCTATTTTCCATATAACACATTTAATGAGATCAATGTTAGATTATCAAAAATTGTCAGCACAAGAAGTAGATTTCAGAGTTTTCAGACATTGCAAACTTTATATACATTTTATAGAAGCGCACATTTAATTCTAATTAAAGCGGCAAAAATATTTATTTTGTCTGCTACTGTTCAAAAACCATTTATCCTATACTAAAGCAAGTGTGCGGACTACAAATCCAAAGTCAGAATGGTTGTAACACGTCATTAAATTTTGCTATGCATAAGTATGCCTAAATGAATTAAGCACTTGGAAAGCATTGAATAATTTTGAACAGAAGGAGTTTTACTTCAACAATTACCTGATCTACATCAAAGTTTGCGTAGTAAACAGTGTATGAAAATGTAATGGAATAACAAAATTTCAAAAAGTCTTGTTTTTCAGTTTGAAAGTCTTACTTGAGCAAAGCCCAGTACTGTTAAAAGTGCTTCAGGCATCTGCTTTTGCGTTTGTGAACGGTCATATTTTCCCGTTGCAAAAACCAGCAGTAGTCATCCCATCATGTTGGGATTCCAGTGGCCTTGATACCTGTTCTCCATTGTGGAAATATCTTTATGGAACCGCTCTCAATGTTCGTCACTTACGTGTCCCAAATTGGGTGGGAAAAAGTCAAGATGGGAATGTAAGAAATGCACTTTCAATGACATTCGGCAGCCAAGTTATTCATATGCTGTAAGCATGTTGTCTACTAATTCAGCATAGTTTGCAGCTCGTCTATTCCCAAGGAAGCTCTGCACTACTAGCACAAATGCATCCAAAGCTGCAAGTTCCAGAGGGTTGAGTTTTGTTCTTAATGTGTCAACATGCATTAGTTTGTTGATTTTGGGGCCAATAAAAATTCTGGCTTTTATTTTAGCATCAGTTTTTTAGTCTGCTAAACTTCTCCTTCAAATACTGGAAACAATTTCCATCATGATCAAGTGCAATTACTACATTTTTCATTAAACCAAGTTTAATGTGAAGTGGTGGAAGATAAACTTGAAGTAGATCGACCAGTAATTTGTGTTGTGCATTGTACTGACCAATAGTGTTGAGTGCGAATATTCGGAAAGCAAATTTTTTTCCCGCGAATATCGGCTCTTTGAGAATTTGCGAATATTTAGAATATAGTGCTATATATTCATAATGACGAATATATATATATTTTTTTTTTTTAACACCGTACATATCAGGTGTTCATCCCTCCCTTCTTCTAGCTTGTGGGCCAATGGGAAGGCTTTGTCACAGCTTAGCAACATCCCTAGCAACCAATAGAAAGTTGCCTACCCCACGTTGGTATTTAGAGCGCATTACGCGAATAATACATTGCCGATTTTCGCACTCAAGAATATAATCTCGAATTTGCAAATTCATGAATATATGACGAATATTTTACAAAATATTCACAAAATATCGCAAATTCGAATATCGCCTCTGCCGCTCATCACTACTGACCAACTGTGTGCTAGACTCTGAGAGGCCACTGTCTCATTTTGTAATGATTGCTGTCATCACAACTGTTCCATAGGCACAAGAAACACATATGCTTTGTGTACCCTAACTGTAGACCAAGCAGCAGTGCTACCACTTTCAGGTAAGCACAAATTTTCCATTTATGTTGTGAGTATTTGATAATTTTCAAAGTTAATTCCATAGAAGCATGGGTCTCTTTCATTCCAACCGCATGAGTAAATGGAACAGATTTTTTTTGCTACAATTGTGCAACAAAACAGCTTTCAAACTTGTTTTGCTAGAGTCTATGAATAGCATCCATTCATCGGGAACATGTGTACCATCTAACTCTATCATAACGCCATTTACATCAGTACAAAAACAGACATCGCTTTCCATTGCATAGTATGTAGCTAACTTGGTGTGTAGATGACAAAAGTGTGAAGTTGTGGTGCCTCGTTGTAGCAAATTCCATTCCTGAAGTCTAGAAGCTAGCAGTTCTGACTTTTCTTTAGATAATGACCGATCTCTTACCAGATCATCTAAATCCGATTGGCTCAGCAAGTGCGGCTGACTCTCCAGTTGTTCTGGATCAGGAAATACATTGTGACAATCAACATTTTCTTCTTCATCAGGATCAGAACCGTCTGTTTCAATTTCCGTTCTTGCTGTGGGAGGGGCAGGCACTAGATTCTCTACATCGTGTGGTACTGGTTTAAGAGAAGACTGGATACACCATTAGTGACTTGTTTCTCTTTGAATATCCGGCGATTTTAGTCATGCAAAATGAACAGTCTGAATGGTGATTTTTCTGCTCACGCCAAACCATAGGCACTGCAAAAGCCATTCCTTTCCTTTTATCATTCAACCACTGCGGTAGCCAGGAGTAACACACATTGCAACAAACATGAGGTGCCCAGCTTTTATCTTGATCTCCAATTTTACAGTCAAAGTAATACTTGTAAGCAAGACGCACTCGCTTTGATTCTTGCGCTGATCATAAGAAGTGTATTTGCCACATATGTAGCAGAAATTGTCTTGATCGTTAACACATTTGCGCTTATCCATCTTAAGTTTCAAAACTGATAGCACTATAACAGATCACTTTATCAAAATCTGTCCAGCTTGCCTTATATACTTACTGCTGACATCAGCCTGGGTGCGTCAGGACAGGTCTGGACATGTCCATTGGAATATTTCCAATATAATGCATTAATATTATAACTGAATAGGCTTTGCAGGTATACCTTAAAATCTAGACATGTCAGGCAAATTCCGAGTTCATATTTGGAATCAGCGCGCTTATTTTAGTATAAATCACATGTTTTTTCTCTCAGTAGCAAAATCATTGTTGCGCGGTGAGATTAGGTTCTCTAGCAGGGCACCTTTGACTAAACTTTTGTTTCTAAAAGGCCATTCAAGTTTGTGACTTCACCAAACAATAGGAAGCAATTTACTAATAAACAGATGGTGTCCTTACTTACCTTTGCTCTTGGCTTAACAGATAATGACATTTGTGGCATTGTTTGTTATCTTCTGTCCTGTTTCCAGCAGCATGCGCTGTCTCACTCCTATCCTCTGGCTAGCTCTTTCTCTTCTCCTTCACATGGGGTTTCTGTGGTAACCCATTGTACACTGATGACATTATATGAACTTGGCTCTGGTGGAGAGGCACTGCCTGATTATTCAGGTTAATATCCTGCATCCCTGTTCGCTGGTCTTGAATTAACTCTACTACAAATATGTCTCCAATTAAGAAAAGCGTATGGTGGCTTACTTATTGTGACAGATGGTTTAGGTGCTCTGCTAAAAAGTAGGGGTTTTCCCTATTAATAGATATGATTAATTTCGTATCTTAGGCACTCTATCATCCAGAACTGTACCAATATATTATACAAATCAAAGTATAGTACAAGGATACATATCCCAGGGACCAACTGATTAGATATTTTGGCCACTAAAAGATATTAGATAGTGTGTGATTTATAGAAAAATTTCATATGTAAAGTTGCTAAAAAATATATATAATTTATTACAGTAGTTACTGTAGATAAAAGAATTAAAAAAATATTTAAAAATATGTAAATAAATAAAATATTCCGGATCAGTCAGTTAATAATTATGATACAATAAGTCCATATACAGGGATTCAGTTCAGTGATTGTGAAATATAGAAAATACAAAATTTGGAAAATATCCAAAAATATATACTGTATATAAAAAAAAATTGAATGAAAAAACGTGTTGAGTCCGATTCTATAGGAGATAATAATAATGATTCAAGATCCAGTGATTGGGATAAATTAATTATAACATATAGATATAATCCGTGGGAGAGAACATAATATGAATATAAAAAAAATATATAATCCGTGGGTAGAGAATACTATTATAGTGATGATTGGTGTAAGATCCTCACCTGTCTGGCACTCCGGTCTGACCAAAAAGGGTCTCATGGAGCTGCGGGACAGGTTACGCGTGTCTCCATTGATACACCAGCTCTGACCCCTTTGTGAACCAACGCAGGGATGCGTTCGCATGTGCGCCGGAGGGAAAGACTGCATGGCTTTCGGGGACAGCTTGGCCGGGCTAGTGGCAGTATGCTGCGGCCGAGCTTGTCTCCGGTGCCTGTTGCGGATTCCATTCCGGTGTCCATGTCGACGCGCTCGCGCACTCTCGCAGAGCCTGTCGTGCATCTGCATTTATATTCAGAAACGGGTTCGCAAGGGGATACGCGGTCGTGCCTATGCGCTTCGCCGACCAGCAAAGCAAAGGAATAGCACCTGGCCGCAAGTTCAAAGCTGATGTTTGCCCAGTGAAGTTTACCTGGACTTTGTTTATTTTGTTTGTACAAGGAAGGCATTCTATTAGAATATACATAAAAATAAAACATAACCTTTAATAATGCTACTATGAGGGTCCATTCACACGTCCGTAAGTGTTTTGCGGATCCGCAAAACATGGACACCTAGAATGTGCATTCTGCAATCTGCGGACCGCACATCGCTGGCACTATAATAGGAAACGGAAGCACAGATGTGGAAGTGTGGATCCGCAATTGCGGACAGCACATTCCGACCCCATTGAAAATTAATGTGTCTGCACCCATTCCGTAAAATTGCGGAACGGATGTGGACCTATTTTGCGGACGTGTGAATGGATTAGATATCCCTCAAAATGAAAATAAATTAAATTATTAAAGTTAAGCAAAAAGCATAGATGTGGTAGGCAATAACAAGTGCTCGGCGGCACCAAATCAGAAACCATATGTCCTACCACAATCCGGGGGGTTCCAGTGCACATCCATGAATCCCGGAGGGAAAGCAAAAAACATCTCTCCCTGGGCTAGATGATGATGTGGTATTGAAGGACAGGGTGGGCAAATAACTGTCCCTGATATTGCCCTACAGGGGGATGCTATTCTGGCCCTGATAGCCTAACCACAGACCACCCGCCCTGATAAGAGCGACCCCGTCCGGAACCTTACCCTATATAAAAATGGCCCCTAGGCCCCTGACTTCCAGGGGATCACTATATAGATCTATGTGTTTTTGACTCATTAGAAAAATTTATTATAAGTATATTACACCCCTCTGTGTATCACACCTATCAATAGCATCATAGGACTTTTGTGGCCCTATTAGCTAGCGTTTGGTGTCACTAACAGCCTGTCCCTGCTCCACACAGCAACCTCTCCCTACACTGGCCAAACACTGAATGTAAAATGGCGGCCAGATCAGGTTTATTTATAAGGTAGGGGGTATGTCCATGTGCTGAAATGTCTCAATTGGCTCTCCTGTACCACCTGATGGATGTGTCATGGGTCAAAGTTCTTCACAATGTAAAAGAATATGGCGGGCGCAAATTTCTCCATATGTTCGCATGTTCAGCGAATCACGAACACGCAAAGTTCGCCGCGAAATGACGGCCGGGTGAACCGCAAGGCCATCTCTACTGGCCACGTTTCCCCCCAGTAGAAGAGGGGATGATCCCAACTAACACTGGGCCCCCTCTTGCCCTGGGCCCCATAGCACTCGCATGGTCTGCCGTTATGGTAGTTACGCCCCTGATTCGAAGTATTTAATGATGGCTACTATGTAGCTAGATTACCATACAGTTGCTATGATGCGATCCTCTCCCGTCTCTCTTTTTTCTGCACTGAATCGGGCTTGGCGTCCCACATGTTGGTGCGCTTTTACTCCTGGTTTATGGCTGTGGGCTGTATCTCTTGCCGGATAGTTAAGTTGCTGCAGATTGTGGCTGTGTATAGGGGTTGTAGGAATCTCATCCCTTCGGGGATTGTTGGAATCTCACCCCAATTACTTTGCTAAACGATATTCTGCAGCCTGCAATTTACTGTCACTTTTCCTAAAAGAAGCGGCAGCCTTTTCACAGAATGAGAATCTTCTTTTAGAATTGCGTTCACGTAGTCCCAGACGCATTTCGGGGCTTACATGCCCCTTCCTCAGTGGTACAGCTGGTCTTGAATAACTCTACTACAAATATGTCTCCAATTAAATCTGCTACACCAATCTTTAGTTAATTCTGCCCCAGCACTGCTACAGTGGTTTTCAGGTAACTTTGCTGCATCAACTCTGCCTCACTGATTTTCTTTCAGACTCTGCTGTTCAGACCTCTAGCTCGTCTGTGTCAGGTTTACAGCTAAACCAGGTGACAAACCCTGCTACACTGGTTCTCCGGCACTGCTACACTGGCTCTCCAGTTCTGCTACAAAAGCCTTGATACAGCTGTCCCCCTGTTCTGCTGCACCAGTGCTACCAGACAAGCAGTAGATCCACCTCACCAGGTGGTAATACAGTAGACATGAGCTGACCAGCTGTTAAACAAAATCATAATTTTTTAGATATTCTGTGATGAAATGTCTATTCTATGTGTGTCCACCAAGTGGTTATGATGTGTATTGCAGCCTGTCAAAGATTTTGCTAACATTTTTTTTTTTTTTTTTTTTAAAGAAAATAAAACTACCCACAGCTTCGGAATCCGATAGGAAGATGTTCGGTGGTAAAATACAGGAAAGTGAAGTGATCGGAGCGATTCAAGCCTTGCCAAGAGAGAAAGCAGTGGGAATGGGCAGTATTAGAGGTCAGGTTTATCAGAAATTTAGGGGGAGATTTATCAAACGAGTGCAAAGTAGAACTGACTGACCCATAGCAACCAATCAGATTCCAACTTTCATTTTTCTCTCTTCCTTCTAATTGTCACAGCTACTAACAGCTGATATGGCTGGTGGCAGTTGAAGGATGGAAATAAGCATGTGCGGCCACCTAATCGAGGTGGACAAGGAAATGAGAAGAACAGCTATACAGATAGACGTTATTGAATAAGTCAGTGGCTATGCTGCATTTTTAATTACGTGCAATGACAGAAGTATTCAGATCCAGGTGGTGGTAGAATATTAGAATATTGTTCATGGGACAACCCTCTTAAAGTACCCTTAGTTCATACACATTAATGCATTGTTGGCTGGGCCAGCTGAGAACTGCGGGATGGGCTGATGATCTAATTTGTATGGGGAGTCGATGATTTTGAGGAAGTGAAGGAAAGGGTGAAAAGATTTTTCTACCTAATCTGTTTGTTCTGCAAGGAGATAATCTGCCACCAATGATGTCTGTCAGCAGTTTTCTCCTCTCTCCCCATGAATATTCATACGTTTTTGGCCAGATGGAATGTTCATGTCCATGGGGGAGTTGGGAGAAAATCAGGATCATTTTGCCAAAAGCTATTGATTGTCCATCCTAAGTTTCCTCTACTTTTCTACAGAATAGGTCATTTATGTATTGTCCTCCCACCCTAGCAAAAATCCTAATTTGCCTTTTGAAGAGCCTTTTAGCTTAGACCATATCAGAGAGATTTTTCTCTTTCACAAAAGATTGAGAAAAATGGTTTTCATATACAGTAGTTTTTTAATGACTGGCTAAGCCGTTACTGACACTTCAGTTTTAAGTGGTTACCTTCACCACTTGTGATCACCTTCCCATACCCAGAGTAGATCAGTACGATGACTTCAGTGAATTATCCAAGAAGTAGATTTTAGAAGGTTCATCTCCTTTCCAACTTGTCTATGTCCATTGCAAATAACACAATTTAGAAAATAAAAAAAAGGAAAAGAAAAAAGAAAAATGGACACAAACAATTGTTCTTCCATCACACTTTCACAAATGCGTATACGATGGACAGGGAAGAGAGGGCCAAGCCGAGCACAGCTTTGCAAAGTAGTAAGCTAAAAATAATGAACTGAAAGGCAGTTTGCCAAAAAAGAAGAAAACTTAAAAGGTGAAAGCAACAAAAGAATTGTAACGTTGTGTTCTTTTCGACTTCCAAGTTTTAAAATGTCTGAATTTTCAAAAGGCATTTGTAAGCAGGACCTAAACATTCACTCAGTTATATAATTTCATCATTGTTTAGATGACATGAAAAATTTCATTTTAGAACAGGCAGTATTCTGTTATTTTTTTGTGCAGTATTTATACTGAAAAAAAAAACTTTAGAAATAAAAAATTAAATTATCTACTATTTGTGTAATTTGTGACCTCAAAATTAATGTCTATAACATTCAGTCTCTCAGAGAAATCATTCATTTAGAATTTCTTCCGTTAATACACGTAACTGTGGGTTCGCATCGGCATTATTGAATTATAGGTCATAACTCTGTTTAAACTGAATATAATCAAATTTTAGGACAGAATGCCAAACGGAAGCCTTTAAGAGGCATTCCGTTTTTTCTCCATCCTAGTACATGTCTATGGGGCCAAATAACGGTTCCGGTTGTTTCCGTTATACATGACTGTCTCTCCCCTGTAACTGCCAAAGCTTCTAAAAGAACATACGGCTAGTGGCAGTTAAAAATTTAAACTGAGCACGTTCGACCAGCTTAATGAGACGGACAAAAACTAAGGAGAAGAATAAACAGCAGGTGGCGCTATACAGGTACATTTTATTGAATAGCTCAATGGCTATACTGAATTTGTAATTACATGCAATTACAAAAGTATTCAGATTCAGGTGCTGGTTTAAAAAAATTTGAATATGTTTTGTGACACAACCCCTTTAAGGAGAACAATATATTTAATTCCGATTAAAACCATAGTAGATGTAACTCCTCGTTCTTTTATCTCAGTGACACCAGCAGAGTTTCAGTGATTGCAGATGCAGCAATCTAGGACAAAGTTTTTCATTTCATGCTCACTTCTGTTATACTTTCAAATGTAACACATTATGTACTTGTGGAGCTCCATCATTTTTGAGTGATTTAATGGAATATGAAATGAAATAAATTCATTCGGCTCAGAGTATATTAAGGGTCATTTGTTTGGCTGGTTGTTGAAACTTTTTAATAATGTCATTTAGTTCTGAATTGTACAGCAAGAGGCTTGGCCTTGTATATCACGTATAATAATATAAGCACTATGGCTGCCTCTCGCATAGTGCTCGCTTATTATGTTTAATATATTAAATTATTTGGCCATAATTAGGTCTGATCCATAGAACCACCTAATTATATACTATATGTAGATATGCTGAATATGCATGTTGGCTACTGGCATTACAGTGATTGGCTGGCCAGAATGAGTCATCGGGTGCGATATAGCACCCGATAACGCATGTTCGGCTCATTCGTAGTCAGGGAGAGCTGAGCATAGGAAGGGACAGAGAGTGTAGGGAGTGTAATTGAATATTTTTTACACTGCGCTAAATTGCTCAGTGTTAGGGAGAGCTGTGAATAGGAATGGACAAACAGTGTAGGGAGTGTAATAGGAAGATTTTTATACAAAAATCTTTTCAGAGACCCAAAAGTCCTTTTAAGAACTATTGTGTGTGACCGCAGCAATATATATTTTTAGCACATCCTGCACTAAATGCCGTGTAATAGGCCGCTGCGGATGGTTAAATTATTTGCGCCACATCTCCTGTTTAAAGTGTACGCATCCCTAAAATATCAGTGACA
Source organism: Bufo gargarizans (assembly GCF_014858855.1). NCBI lineage: Eukaryota > Metazoa > Chordata > Amphibia > Anura > Bufonidae > Bufo > Bufo gargarizans. The sequence goes on from NC_058086.1 coordinate 190,282,016, forward strand.
TCCAGTGTACTTTTTACATAAATGGTGTCCACTGCGGACAGTTAAATTATCCGCGCCACATCTAATGTTTAAAATGTGCACATCCCTAAAATATCAGTGACACCAGTGCACGGTGTCAGCTGCGGACAGTTAAATTATCTGCGCCACATCTCCTGTCAAAAGTGTGTGCATACTTAAAATATCAGTGACATCCAGTGTACCTTTTTCCGTAGACACTGCGAACAGTGACATTACCTGTGGTACCTGTCTTGTATAATCACAAATACTTTTGTAAATATTTTTGTGCATACACTTCCAAATCCTACGCTACTGTAATTGTGACACACTTTCAAGCATATATCACATTTAAAATGAAGAAGTTGAGCAGTAAGGGACGGGGAAGTGGCCGTGATGCTGATAGTGCATGCAGAGGCTGTGGACCTGGGTGCGGAGAAACTGTGCCTGCTGCCAGAGCACAAGAAAAACAATCATCCAAGATACCTAGCTTCATGTCCCAGTTTGCAGGGCGGCGCAAGACACCACTCTTGAAGTCAGACCAGTGCGACCAGGTGGTCGGTTGGATTGCAGCAGATAATGCTTCCAGTCGGTTAAGCACCACCCTGTCTTCCACAAAGTCCAGTCTCAGTAGCCAGGAGTCTGCTCAACACAATCCTCACCCTGATCCTCCTTCATCATACCATCTACAGTCTGGCCAAAGAAGTGATCCCACACTTGGATATTCCGAGGACCTCTTTTCATCGCCATTACTTGATTTGGCCCTCTCGCCAAGCACGCTTGAAGAGAGACATGAGGAGATCTTGTGCCCTGATTCCCAACCTCTTGAGCATCCACAGTCACAAAAACATGACGGTGGGGAACGTTAATTAGTGTTTAACGAGGTGGATGATGAGACACAGTTGCCAATCAGTCAACCACAATTACTGCCTCAAGAGGTTGATGAAGAGGATGAGACACAGTTGTCAATCACTATTGGTTGTGGTTAGGTCAACAAATCAGGAGGATGATCAGAGTGAGGAAGTGGAAGAGGAGGTGGTGGACGATGAGGTCACTGACCCAACCTGGGAAGGTGGAAAGCCGAGCGAAGACAGCAGTACAGAGGGGGAGGGATCTCCAGCACTGCAACAGGCTGGTAGAGGCAGTGGGGTGACAAAAGTGAGAAGACGGGTCACACCAAACAGGCCCACAACTGTTCCACGGAGCACCCCCTTGCAGTATGGCGCATTTTGATGAAAGTGCGGACGTCAAAAGAATATTAGTTTGCAACCTGCACCATACGAAAATAAGCCTGGGCATGAACACTAGCAACCTCACCACCACCAGCATGATCCCCCACATGGCATCCAAGCACCCTAATAAGTGGGTCGAACGCCTGGGTCCATAATCCTTGTCTGCGGGTCACACCACTGCCTCTTCTTCCCCTATGGTACGTGCTGGCCAATCTCCTGTCAAAGGCGCAGGCCCAGATGCCTCCCACCCTGCACCTAGACCTTCGCAAGAACCATCAGCGACCACATCAACTTTCGTGTCCCAGCGCAGTGTCCAAATGTCCTTACCCCAGGCCTTTGAACGCAAGCGAAAATACCCAGCCACCCATCCACAGGCTATAGCACTAAATGCGTAGCTTTCCAAATTACTGGCCCTAGAAATGTTGCCATTTAGGCTTGTGGACACTGAGGCCTTACACAGTCTGATGTCGGCAGCCGCACCCGCGTTACGCAGTCCCCAGCCTCCACTATTTTTCAAGGTGTGCCGTGCCCGCCTTACACCAACATGTGTCCCGTAACATCACACGTACCCTGACCAACGCAGTTACTGGGAAGGTCTAATTAACCACAGACACATGGACAAGTGCATTCGGCCAGTGCTGTTACATTTCACACTGGGTGAATGTTGTGGAGGCCGGGAGCGAGTCATACCCTGGGATGGCACAGGTGCTACCGACGCCAAGGATTGCGGGCCCTACGTCGATCATCGTTTTCGCCAGCACCTACATTAGTGGCTCCAAATCCCACTTTTCCTCCACTTCAACCTCCGATTTATGCGCGTGCAGCACCGGTCAGTCATCAGTCGGTAGCTGGAAGCAGTGTAGCACTTCAGTAAAGAAGCAGCAACAGGCCGTGCTGAAGCTGATCTGCTTAGGAGATAAACAGAACACCACCACAGAGCTGTGGCAGGGGATAAGAGACCAGACTGAGTTGCGGCTCTCGCCACTTAATCTACAACCAGACATGGTTGTGTCTGATAATGGCCGTAACTTGGTGGCGGCTTTGGAGCTCGGCAAGCTTAGACTCATCCCATGCCTAGCCCATGTGTTTAACCTTGTGGTGAATGTGCGCCTCATGTGTGCACATTTCCACACATCATCGATAGCTTCAGCTGGTCTGTCAATGCTGCAGCAGCGCTTGAAATTGTCAGCTCACCGGCTGTTGTGCAACATGAGCACGAACTGGAACTCCACGTTCCACATGTTGGCTGGGCTTTGTGAGCAGCAGAGGGCAGTAGTGGAATACCAGCTGCAACATGGTGATCGCCTTTCTAGTCAGCTTCTGTATTCAAAAGCGAGGAGTGGGCATGGATGTCTGTCCTCTGTGAGGTTTTAAGAAACTTTGAGGAATCAACACAGATGGTGAGCGGCGATAACGCTATTATCAGCGTAACCATCCCACTTCTGTGTCTACTCAAACGCTCGCTGCTCACATTTAAGGACAACGCTTTGCATGGGGAAGAGGTGGAAATTGGGGAAGACATTACACAGGGTGATAGCCAGACCACCCTCAGTTCGTCTTCTCAGCGTGAATTGGACGATGACGAGAAGGAAGAGGAGGAGCAGGAGATGGTTGCTTCCTCTACAGAGGGTAGTACCCATGGAAATTTAATTCCATCTGTTTAACGCGAGTGGGCAGAAGAGGAGGAAAAGGATGAGGACATTGAGAGTGATCCTCCTGATGACGACAGCGAAGTCTTGCCTGTTGGTACTCTGGCACATATGGCTGACTTCATGTTAGGCTGCCTTTCCCACGAGTCGCACATTATACGCATGCCTTTTCCGTGACCTGCGCATTTTACAGATTTTGGACAACACCGAATACTGGTTATTCACACTTCTCGACCCCGGATACAAAGAGATCTTCTCATCTCTCATTCCTCTGGTGGAGAGGACGAGCAAAATGGTGCAATACCAGAAGATCCTTGTTGAAAAATTGCTCCAAAACTTTCCATCTGACAACGCTGGCGGCAGAGTCCATAGTTCCTTGGCTAACCGAGGAGGGGAGACAGGGGGGACACAAAGCAGTTTCAACAGAGGCAGGGAAACACTCTCCAAAGTCTGGAACAGTTTTATGACACCCCGCCAGCACCCTCACCCTGATGCGCACCCTTGTGTCACAAGGAGGGAATAATTTTGGAAGATGGTGAAGGAGTACATAGCAGACCGTGTCCGCGTCCTCAATGATCCCTCAGTGCCTTACAACTACTGGGTGTCCAAGCTGGACATGTGGCACGAACTGGCTATATGCCTTGGAGGTGCTGGCCTGCCCTGCCCTGCCGCCAGCGTTTTGTCTGAGCGGGTATTTAGTGCTGCTGGTGGCATTATAACAGATAAGCATATTCGCTTGTCAACTGAAAATGCTGACAGGTTGACTCTTATAAAAATGAACAAGGTCTGGATTGACCATGACTTCTCGACTCCACCAGAGGAAAGCTGATGAACATAAAGGCACTTTAAATGTGTTGTTTATAATGTACTGAATACACTGTATTCCCCTGCATCCCTCCCACCACAAACAAGGGTATATGGTTGAATCTTTCTTTTCTCATCCTCCTTCTCCTCTTCCATCATACATTTATCAACACATGCTTATTCATCGCATATAATGCCCTCGCATATATGCCCTTCGCATATAATGTTTTACAGGGTCAGCTTAGCTGCAGGCCCTCGCATATGTTTTTTTTAAGTGTCAGCTCAGCAGCTGGCCCTTGCATAAAATTTTTTAGAGTGTCAGCTCACCAGCAGGCCCTTACATAAGTGTTACAGGGTCAGCTCACCAGCAGGCCTTCACCTACAATCTTTTACAGGGTCATCTCACCTGAAGGCCCTTGCATATAATGTTTTAGAGGGTCAGCTCACCTGCAGGCCCTCACCTACAACCTTTTAGAGGGTCAGCTCACCAGCAGGCCCACACCTAAAATCTTTTACAGGGTCAGCTAACCAGCAGGCCCGCACCTAAAATCTTTTACAGGCTCAGCTTACCAGCAGGCCCGCACCTCAAATCTTTTACAGGGTCAGCTCACCTGAAGGCACTTGCATATAATGTTTTAGATTGTCAGCTCACCTGCAGGCCCTCACCTACAACCTTTTAGAGGGTCAACTCACCAGCAGGCCCGCACCCAAAATCTTCTACAGGCTCAGTTCACCAGCACGCCCGCACCTAAAACCTTTACAGGGTCAGCTCACCAGCAGGCCTTCACCTACAATCTTTTACAGGGTCAGCTCACCAGCAGGCCCGCACCTAAAATCTTTTACAGGGTAAGATCACCTGCAGGCCCTCACCTAATTATACCTAATAGGTAGATTGCGTGCATGCTGCCTTGCCTGGATGTTGTTCTCAGGCTCCCTCTCCGGAATCAAACCATGATTCCCCCGTTACCCATGGTCTACATGGTTTGGGCTGAAAATAACATCGAAAGTTGATAGGGCAGACATCCGAATGGATCGTCGCCGTCATGGGGACGTGCGATCGGCCCCAGGTTATCTAAAGTCACCAAAGCGGCAGCAGGCCCTCACACATAATGTTTTGGATGGTCAGATCAGCAGGCCTTTGCTCCAAATGTTTTTGAGGGTCACCAGCAGGCGATCAATCATAATGTTTCAAGGCTGTGTATGATGCCCTCCTTTATGTGTAACAAAGGGTGTTGTAGTGCCGGTTCCTTGTAATTTTTGGCAGCCCTTTCACTTAGTGCATAGGCTTCATGAGTGTAGGAGTCCCACTACATGAACAATTGTACCACAATGTGAATGAGGCCCTCCTTTATGTGATATACAGGTTGTATCTGAGTGCCTCTTGTAATTTTTGGCAGCATTTGCACTTTATATAGTAAGTAAATATATAGTAAATATACAGGAAAGAATGTTTCCTAACAATTTTTCCTCTAAAATCGATGTTATCTTCGGTTTTGTGCGTATTATTGTCAGTCTGTAAAAGTGGCGTACTACTCGGACAACATCGTTCCCAGCAGCGACCTGGGAGTCCAAGATGCATCCAGACATCCTCCCCATGCTGTTTCCGAACCATTTCAGTGGTGTTTACATCAATTTCTGACCTTTTCCGATGAGCCAGGCACCTGCTCCTCTTCAGAGCAGGGGGTGCCTGATTTAATGCATGGGTTCTCCCATTGACTTCCATTATACTCGGGTGCTCGGTCAGGATTAGATTAGGGATGCGCTAGGAGGTGACCTGCTCCCTAATTCTGTTGTTTCTGGCCTAGCAGCTTCCACATACAGTAACATCACACGGATTAGAGTTACCCCCACTCTAATCCGTGACAATTGGTTGGGTTGGGAACATTCACTGTTTGGAGTGGTGTTTGGTGTATCCCCCATACCATACATCCCCCAGATATAGTCCTCACCCTGGATCATACATCTTGAACCCTGTGGTGCATTGAGCCCTCTATGTGTTAGTGAGTTGTGAGACTGTTCTGGTATCCCAGATGGTGGCGCTGGTTGGCAGATATCATTATTTTCTCACACACTTAGTTATAGTCAGTGTTGATCACCACACTGACGGGTAATATCCTTTTTTTTAATCATACATTTAATAAAGACATTATTATTTTGTTTTAGCGCCTATCCTCACATTATTTGGTTGGGAACATTATAACATAGAAAATTCACAAACTATAAAAAAAATAATATCCAAGCACCCATCCCTTTATTTTACCCCTCTCCTTTGATCCTATTTTGTCTCATATTACAATTGAAATTGAAAAAATATGTAAACAAATGTCTCTATATGTCCCAGAAGCTCAAACATGCCTCCTCCTCACTGTACTGTGGCTGGCTGTAAGTGCAGCACGCCCCTGAGGATCTATGCAGAGTATGGGAGTGGTAGTGGCCCTGATGAAATGTTGTGCCATGGTATACTTCATCAGGCCAACGCTCCGTAGGGTCCGGCGCAGCGAAAAGGTAGTTGGAAGAATCAAGCTAGAAGTAAACATAATAACTTCTCATATAAAAGTGCAGTTTATGGCATCAGATGAGGAGGTATGCTGGCTGGTTGGATTGCAATAGGTTGGCCCTAGCAGGCACTTGTGGCTATAGGTGTCCACTGTAATACAGGCGATATGTTAGTCAGGCCTAGTGATGGTTAAGTTAGGTGGTGGTGTCTGAGCTGTTGTCCCTTACCTTGTAGCAGTGTCTGCAAAGCTGTATTTCACTGATCACTCTGCTGTCTTGCCACGCTGATGCTTTCACGAAATTGTGCTCTTAAATTTTGCTGATCTCTCTGAAGTGTCACTCTCACAGGGGAATTAGGTACGGTTCCTGGTAGTGCTTACAGGAGTGAATACATGAGGATATATAACATTACATAGCACAATAACAGCAATTGCAGATACCCCCAGGTCTGGGGTACTGCACAAGAAAACTGGCTAGAACACCACCCTGCTCCCTCTGTCCTGTCTGCAGCATAACAAAAAGTTACTTTGGCTCTATTTTCCTACAAGGAAATTTTTTTTTTTTTTTTTTTAGCACTAGTTAAAATCTAGAAAAAGATGAAAATGTATCATAAACTGACTACTGACATTTTAAAGGAACACTAAACAAAGAAAATGCACAAAAATATCTCAGAATCTCCTCCTTTATTTCCTTCCTTTCCTTTGATTTCATTGTGTGTCATATTCCAATTAAAATGGGAAAATATTGAAAATATTTCTCATGTAGCAGGAACTCAGCCCTGCTCACTCCTCATCAATGTCCTGTGTCTGGCTGTAAAAAGGTTTAGGCATAGAAAATGGTCTAAAAGTAACACAATTAGGAAGCTGGCTTACATTTAGAACTGATAGAGGAACCTTCGCCAGCTATGGGGCTTTATTAATAAATGTGCTCCTAGGAAATGTGCTCATTAGAAATGATGTGGCCGTCAGGGCCCGTTTATGAAAAACTGTCTAAAAAATTATCTTGTTGCCCTTAGCGGCCAATCACAACACAGCTTTAATTTTGCATTCTGTTTTTGAAAAGTGAAATCTGCATTGTGATTGGTTGCTTCAGGCAACAAACATAGATTTTCTTTAAGATAATTATTCTTAAATCTGCCTCATCAACCTTAAATTTGAAAACCAGCCCATTTGCATTTCAGCCTCATTTGGCAGCCCTTACATGTGACTATACCATTAAACACTCCCACTATGGTTGCAATTTTATTACAGATTTTTTTATCATCTAAAATAAAACAATTCAACATCTTTTTGAGTCGTGTAGGTTTCTTACTGTTTTGTGTCTACCATTCTTCTTCAGATCTTTGTGTTTCCATGGTTACAGACTACAAACTAATCATATGTAGTCTGACTTTTCATTTATGCTTCCTTGGTCTTCTACTGCAACTATTCTGACAAATGACACATGGATTCTGGTTGCTATCCTTCTAGACAATTCCTTTTATGCCTTAGTGTGACTTATTGAGGACTTTTATACATAAAATCCTATTCTACACTACTTTTGCATTTGAATTACATGCAAGAAAACCTTCAGTACTCTGCACGAGACAGCGCTTGTCTTGCACGGCATCTACAGTAATTACAATCCATCATTAACTAATACTGACTAACTACATTCCCATATAATTATTGCTATCTGTTTCCTTGCAAATATAACTGCTGCACCGAGCTCAAAGACTAATGGCATATTTACAGAAGGCAGCTAATTAAAATGAACTTCAATTGCTCTCAGTTTGCCAGAAGGAGCCATTTTCACAGCTAAAATGGTGCGGAATCTTCCGGGCTTGCTCCAAATATCTAGATTAGACATAATTCAAGGTTCCCAAGATAAAAATTCCCATCAAGACAAATTTACACTGACAATAAAATACTCATTAAAAGAGAGGTGGAGTTCTTGTGGTTTCTGCAAGGCAGATAAATCTGCAAACAATTTTATGATTGCTGAAATAAACTGTTTTGTTCTTGGATTTTTTTTTTTACCGTATTCTGCCTGAATTTTGTTGTTTATCTGCAATGTTATAAAGTGGCAATAATTTAGTGGTGGTAATCAAGATATTGTCCTCGAATCATCCGGTTATTATTAACAGTCAAAAAGAAAATATTACCACCATGGGACCCACACCTATCTGACACCATGGGACCCACCATGGAACCCACACCTATCTGACATTGGTGGCATATTCTAGTGATATTTTAATTTATAGTTAAAACACTCATTTCTTTATGTACTGTGCACACCTAAATGCAATGTATGGGCAATATATGGTTAACACTGGCAGGGTTGGCTAGGTTACCAGAGTGATCCACTGGGTCAGCCCTCTGGTTAGTATACTGTTAACAGGGCTACAGACAAGACCTACAAACTCCTGTTGAGTCCAGATAAGATAGGAAAAGTCCATAAAACCTTACTCTCTGAGGCTACAGCTCCCAAAAAAAATCTTTATAATCAGAGTGGACTTGGAGGAAAGAGACCAGTCACCTTTGAAGGTCCAGCACTATAAAGGTCATGCAAGATAACACCAGTAAGGTATTTGTTTGTTTATGGCGACAGACTTTACTGCTGTGTAAAAGGTTATTTGCCTCCAGCACCCACAATACGTTGAGATTGACTGGCCATACGGAAATCTGAAACCTTTCTGTGGGAACTGCGGTACTGATTATGATAGCTTTCCACATATGTAATCATCTTGATCGCAAAGTGTTTAGAAAGAGATTCGGGGACTACTATTTCCATCATTTTTGCTGCCCATATACTATGCAATTGAGAGGATACTATACTGTGATATACTTTGGCACTGTGCCTTTTGCTGCTGTATGTACTACTACTCCCATCATCAATTTAGTACAGAAAGACTTTATTGCAACCAAGGGGCATAAGTATTGACTCCATCATCTATCCACCAGTCCTTTATCCATACTTCTGACCTGCATCCTGCCAACTACTTAAATGGGTTTTGTCAACAGGCTATTTGATACTTACCTGGTACCGGCGCGCCGTCCACTTCCTGGTTTCGGCACTCGGCAGGGGACGGGCTCCATCTTCATTGATGTCTTTTCCCGGCCGGTCCGCGCGCTGTACTGAACGCGCATGCAGAGTCCGCGCATGCGCCCTGGTGACTTCTTCCTGGCCAGTGTATACTTGCCAGAAAGAAGTCACCAGGGCGCATGAGCGGACTCGGCGTGCGCGTTCAGTACAGCGAGCGGCCGGCCGGGAGAAGAGCGGTGGCCGTAACCAGGGGAGACGGAAGACAACAGTCAGGTAAGTATAGGTTTATTTTTTTCTAAGGGGTGGGGATTTGTTAATAGAATATATTTAGAAAAATGATCACTGTTAAATCATTAACAGATTTAACAGTGATCATTAAGATGATAATACCCCTTTAATATCAAGAGAACCCCAACTACCATCATGGAGAAGTCCTAGAAAATCAGGTGTGTCCCGAGGGAAGAAAGGGTACGTCCTCCATTCACTGTGCACGGCCTTCAGCAACTTTGAACTTTAAGTATAATTAACACCATTATAGCCACTACCTATTTGCCATTGCCATCACTCTGGCTGAAGACATAGCATTGCATGTTTTGTACCTGTAATCCTATTTCATGTATGGGTAAAATAAACCTCTGCAGCATCCAGATGGAATATTTTCTTTAAACAACTTATTTGAGTACCTTGAGTAAACAGGTAAATTGATTATTTATGCTTTTAAAAAAAATAAAAGATTAAAGCCAAAATAAGGAAGTCCATAGTGTACCTATACATGGTGCGACACTATATTAGAGATAATATGATCATCAAGGAGCTGTTTTGCCTGTCAGACTCTGGGTGTCTAATATAAAATTGGAGGCATATGCTGGGACCTACAGACTTAATATGGTTGTGTGCATAAAACATACAACCCCTTACCCACAAATACACACACATACACATCTGCAGTGAGCCCCAGAGGAGGCGGCGCAGAAGATGGGAGTGATAATGATGACGTGTTGTGTCACCTGATGAAGTGTTCTTAAGGCCATTGCTTCCTGGGGATCGGTGAAGTGGAAATGCAGTATTGAAGAATGATGCCAGAAGTAAGCATATAAAAGTCTCTTTTATTAAGTGCAATGTAGAACTTCAAATATACTCAATAGCAGCTGATTTCAAGTGCAGTTCTCTCTGGTACCAGCAAGAGAGGCAGGTTGGTACCAATATGGAGGCAGGTTGGATGGCTGCAGTTTAGGACTATATAGTATTGGCCTATTAGTAGTCTAGGTGATGGGTGTCTTAGCCGTAGTCCCTCACCTCACAGCAGTGTATGTAGATGTTGGTTGTCTGTCCTCTCAAGATTCACTTGAGAAAATTGGTTGTTTTTTCACTCTGGAGAATTGCTTTAAGAGTAGGAGCTCAAGATTGTGCCTCCTCTCCACACTAACCAGCCCACTCCTACCTAGAGCGGAGGAACATGGTGGTTATCCCTGTTCCTTGTTAACCCTTACCATTTATATCCTTTAATGGAAGTTACAGACAAACATACTGTACAAAGTACATAACAATTGAATTCACTAAAAGAGTTCAAGAGGGGCCTGGATGTATATTACAGGCTATAGGTATTAGATTTCAGGGAGTTATTCTGATTGCCTGATTGGAGTCAGGAAGGAATACACCCCCACCCCTAAAATGAGGAAATTTGGCTTCTACCTCACAGGGTTTTTTTTGCCTCCCTCTAGATCAGCTTTCAGGATAACAGGCCGCACTAGATGGACAGATGACTTTTTTCAGCCTTATAAACTATGTTACTATGTTTAGTAACACAATAGTGGATAGCTCACCACCTCTCCCAAAAAGGAACTGGTGCTCTAGCCTAAAAACTGATCACCCAATCAGTAAAATAAATAATGTAGTAAAAAAGTATAAGGCTGGCACTCAAATATGTGATTCTATTGAAAAATGGCAGTTTATTATAACACTGAATTAAAACCAGCATATCAAACACAATTAAAAAAACATGATAAAAATGCAATCACTTATGATAAAATACAAAAATATGTAAAAAGAAAAATGCAGGGTGAGTACACACTGTTGGTATTCTCTATTACAATCAATATTGGAGATGTTACTATGTTACTATACAATATATTATAGAAATTATATACAAAATTGGTCTGGAGTACTACACATCTATTAATAGCCCATCTCATACATTGGAGGCATATCACTAGGTTGTGGGACCCATACCTATCTATAAAACGGATCCCCCAAAGAGCAGAGTGGACCCTGCTTGCCCGGCCTACCTCCATTTGTTTCAATGGGAGTGTCAAAAATAGCCAAGCAGCACACTCAACTAGTTTCGGAAGTCCCATAGAAATGAATGGGAAAGGCACCACGAAAGTGCGGCCACCACTCCATTCACTTCTATGTGGCTGACCAAAATAGCTGAGCCAGCACTCGGCTGTTTTCGGCAGTACCATAGATTGAATTGAGGACGGTTGCGCATGTGCAGTCTGCTCTCCTTCTCTTTGGATCTCCATTTTACAGGTAATAATAGGTGCACCTATCAGACATTGGGAGCATATCCTAGTGATATACCTCCAATGTATGAGATGACACAACCCCTTTCACCTACCTTATGGCATAGGAAAAATTATCCATTTCATAGTAGCCAGCTTTTAACGCTCACAAGAAAAAAACAAATTCACTTAGTCACAGTACGGGAATAATGGTCGGGTCTCTATTTTATTTAATAAACAATTTCATTTTTTTAATGATTTGTTGAACAAAAAAAAGTACAAAAAAGTCATTTATTTTCCTTCCCTGCACAGCCTATAAAGCTGCATCATTAAAACATTCACTCTTAATAAAATCCTATAATTGCTTTCCGTTTCTAGCGGGTCCAAAATGATATGTGGTACGCACGCTCCGAGGTTATTTGTGATTTGCTAATTGTTTTTCTTTTTCCCCTGCTATCGGAAGGATCTGTTTGGCTGAAGATGTCCCTTCTACGTGTTTAATTAATCCATTTAATTCTCTGCTAAATTAAAATAATGGGTCTTAATTTTAGTCTTCGTGTAAAACTGATTGATAATTATGGTAAGCACAAGAGATTTAGACTTACAAATGAATATTAAATGACCTCTGCTATGCAGATCTGGCATTGCACATTCAATGCCTGGGAAAAAAAGCTCAGAGTTTTTGGAAATATTTATGACATGTCATATAAAACAAATGTGGAACTTATACACAGTGATAATTCAATGTAAAGTTATAAAAGAATGCTAACCAACAGGGGCTAGACACTGTTTGTGGATCTGTTCTATAAGGAATTGATCCCTAGGGGCACTGGTCATTTAGGCTATCGGCACGCCAGGTCAGACAGGTGCTTCTATTATTTGGCAGGACACTATTAAAGACTGAGAAGATGGTTGAAGATCACCTGTTAGTTCTGTTATGAGTAGGGATGAGCGAACTCGAACTGTATAGTTCGGGTTCGTACCGAATTTTGGGGTGTCCGTGACACGGACCCGAACCCGGACATTTTCGTAAAAGTCCGGGTTCGGGTTCGGTGTTCGTCGCTTTCTTGGCGCTTTTGTGACGCTTTCTTGGCGCTTTTTGAAAGGCTGCAAAGCAGCCAATCAACAAGCGTCATACTACTTGCCCCAAGAGGCCATCACAGCCATGCCTACTATTGGCATGGCTGTGATTGGCCAGAGCACCATGTGACCCAGCCTCTATTTAAGCTGGAGTCACATAGCGCCGCCCGTCACTCTGCTCTGATTAGCGTAGGGAGAGGTTGCGGCTGCGACAGTAGGGCGAGATTAGGCAGATTAACTCCTCCAAAGGACTTGATTAACTGATCGATCTGCAGCTGTGGACCATTGAGCTGCTGATCCTCAATTGCTCACTGTTTTTAGGCTGCACAGACCGTTTGTCAGTCTCATTTTTCTGGGGTGATCGGCGGCCATTTTGTGTCTTGTGGTGCGCCAGCACAAGCTGCGACCAAGTGCATTTAACCCTCAATGGTGTGGTTGTTTTTTGGCTAAAGCCTACATCAGGGTGAAGCTGTCACACCAAGTGCATTTAACCAGCAATAGTCTGTTTATTTTTTGGCCATATCCCAGTCTAATTCTGTCACTAAATCCATACCGGTCACCCAGCGCCTAAATACTAGGCCTCAAATTTATATCCAGCTAAATCTGTCCCTAGTGCTGTAGCTGGGCGAGTTATTTAGTGTCCGTTCAAGCACATTTCTTGTTCTGGGTTGAAATACAATTCCCAATTTAGCAATTTCATAATTTAGTGGTTCCTGCTATATCAGAGCTATTTGAAATCTATCCCAAAAAGGGTATATAATATTGAAGGTGCACATTGGGTCATTCAGAATAACTTCACACACACCCGCTACTGTGTATTTCCAAGTCTAATTCTGTCACTAAACCCATACCTGTCACCCAGCGCCTAAATACTAGGCCTCAAATTTAAATCCCTCTAAATCTCTCGTTACCGCTGTACTGTTGTTGCTGGGCAAGATATTTAGTGTCCGTCAAAGCACATTTTTTGTTCTGGGTTGAAGTACAATTCCCAATTTAGCAATTTCATAATTTAGTGGTTTCTGCTATATCAGAGCTATTTGAAATCTATCCCTAAAAGGGTATATAATATTGAAGGTGCACATAGGGTCATTCAGAATAACTTCACACACACGCTTCTGTGCATTTCCAAGTCTAATTCTGTCACTAAATCCATACCGGTGACCCAGCGCCTAAATACTAGGCCTCAAATTTAAATCCCTCTAAATCTCTCGTTACCCACCGCTGTACTGTTGTTGCTGGGCAAGATATTTAGTGTCCGTCAAAGCACATTTTTTGTTCTGGGTTGAAGTACAATTCCCAATTTAGCAATTTCATAATTTAGTGGTTTCTGCTATATCAGAGCTATTTGAAATCTATCCCTAAAAGGGTATATAATATTGAAGGTGCACATAGGGTCATTCAGAATAACTTCACACACACGCTTCTGTGCATTTCCAAGTCTAATTCTGTCACTAAATCCATACCGGTGACCCAGCGCCTAAATACTAGGCCTCAAATTTAAATCCCTCTAAATCTCTCGTTACCCACCGCTGTACTGTTGTTGCTGGGCAAGATATTTAGTGTCCGTCAAAGCACATTTTTTGTTCTGGGTTGAAGTACAATTCCCAATTTAGCAATTTCATAATTTAGTGGTTTCTGCTATATCAGAGCTATTTGAAATCTATCCCTAAAAGGGTATATAATATTGAAGGTGCACATAGGGTCATTCAGAATAACTTCACACACACGCTTCTGTGCATTTCCAAGTCTAATTCTGTCACTAAATCCATACCGGTGACCCAGCGCCTAAATACTAGGCCTCAAATTTAAATCCCTCTAAATCTCTCGTTACCCACCGCTGTACTGTTGTTGCTGGGCAAGATATTTAGTGTCCGTCAAAGCACATTTTTTGTTCTGGGTTGAAGTACAATTCCCAATTTAGCAATTTCATAATTTAGTGGTTTCTGCTATATCAGAGCTATTTGAAATCTATCCCTAAAAGGGTATATAATATTGAAGGTGCACATAGGGTCATTCAGAATAACTTCACACACACGCTTCTGTGCATTTCCAAGTCTAATTCTGTCACTAAATCCATACCGGTCACCCAGCGCCTAAATACTAGGCCTCAAATTTAAATCCCTCTAAATCTCTCGTTACCCACCGCTGTACTGTTGTTGCTGGGCAAGATATTTAGTGTCCGTCAAAGCACATTTTTTGTTCTGGGTTGAAGTACAATTCCCAATTTAGCAATTTCATAATTTAGTGGTTTCTGCTATATCAGAGCTATTTGAAATCTATCCCTAAAAGGGTATATAATATTGAAGGTGCACATTGGGTCATTCAGAATAACTTCACACACACCCGCTACTGTGTATTTCCAAGTCTAATTCTGTCACTAAACCCATACCTGTCACCCAGCGCCTAAATACTAGGCCTCAAATTTAAATCCCTCTAAATCTCTCGTTACCGCTGTCCTGTTGTAGCTGGGAAAGTTATTTAGTGCCCGTCAAAGCACATTTTTTGTTCTGGGTTGAAGTACAATTCCCAATTTAGCAATTTCATAATTTAGTGGTTCCTGCTATATCAGAGCTATTTGAAATCTATCCCAAAAAGGGTATATAATATTCAAGGTGCACATTGGGTCATTCAGAATAACTTCACACACACGCTTCTGTGCATTTCCAAGTCTAATTCTGTCACTAAATCCATACCGGTCACCCAGCGCCTAAATACTAGGCCTCAAATTTATATCCCGCTGAATTTGAATACAATACATTGGGCCAAATAATATATTTGTTGTTGTGGTGAACCATAACAATGAGAAAAACATCTAGTAAGGGACGCGGACGTGGACATGGTCGTGGTGGTGTTAGTGGACCCTCTGGTGCTGGGAGAGGACGTGGCCGTTCTGCCACATCCACACGTCCTAGTGTACCAACTACCTCAGGTCCCAGTAGCCGCCAGGATTTACAGCGATATATGGTGGGGCCCAATGCCGTTCTAAGGATGGTAAGGCCTGAGCAGGTACAGGCATTAGTCAATTGGGTGGCCGACAGTGGATCCAGCACGTTCACATTATCTCCCACCCAGTCTTCTGCAGAAAGCGCACAGATGGCGCCTGAAAACCAACCCCATCAGTCTGTCACATCACCCCCATGCATACCAGGGAAACTGTCTCAGCCTCAAGTTATGCAGCAGTCTCTTATGCTGTTTGAAGACTCCGCTGGCAGGGTTTCCCAAGGGCATCCACCTAGCCCTTCCCCAGCGGTGAAAGACATAGAATGCACTGACGCACAACCACTTATGTTTCCTGATGATGAGGACATGGGAATACCACCTCAGCATGTCTCTGATGATGACGAAACACAGGTGCCAACTGCTGCGTCTTTCTGCAGTGTGCAGACTGAACAGGAGGTCAGGGATCAAGACTGGGTGGAAGACGATGCAGGGGACGATGAGGTCCTAGACCCCACATGGAATGAAGGTCGTGCCACTGACTTTCACAGTTCGGAGGAAGAGGCAGTGGTGAGACCGAGCCAACAGCGTAGCAAAAGAGGGAGCAGTGGGCAAAAGCAGAACACCCGCCGCCAAGAGACTCCGCCTGCTACTGACCGCCGCCATCTGGGACCGAGCACCCCAAAGGCAGCTTCAAGGAGTTCCCTGGCATGGCACTTCTTCAAACAATGTGCTGACGACAAGACCCGAGTGGTTTGCACGCTGTGCCATCAGAGCCTGAAGCGAGGCATTAACGTTCTGAACCTGAGCACAACCTGCATGACCAGGCACCTGCATGCAAAGCATGAACTGCAGTGGAGTAAACACCTTAAAACCAAGGAAGTCACTCAGGCTCCCCCTGCTACCTCTTCTGCTGCTGCCGCCTCGGCCTATTCTGCTGCTGCCGCCTCGGCCTCTTCCTCCGCCTCTGGAGGAACGTTGGCACCTGCCGCCCAGCAAACAGGGGATGTACCACCAACACCACCACCACCACCTCCGTCACCAAGCGTCTCAACCATGTCACACGCCAGCGTTCAGCTCTCCATCTCACAAACATTTGAGAGAAAGCGTAAATTCCCACCTAGCCACCCTCGATCCCTGGCCCTGAATGCCAGCATTTCTAAACTACTGGCCTATGAAATGCTGTCATTCAGGCTGGTGGACACAGACAGCTTCAAACAGCTCATGTCGCTTGCTGTCCCACAGTATGTTGTTCCCAGCCGGCACTACTTCTCCAAGAGAGCCGTGCCTTCCCTGCACAACCAAGTATCCGATAAAATCAAGTGTGCACTGCGCAACGCCATCTGTGGCAAGGTCCACCTAACCACAGATACGTGGACCAGTAAGCACGGCCAGGGACGCTATATCTCCCTAACTGCACACTGGGTAAATGTAGTGGCAGCTGGGCCCCAGGCGGAGAGCTGTTTGGCGCACGTCCTTCCGCCGCCAAGGATCGCAGGGCAACATTCTTTGCCTCCTGTTGCCACCTCCTCCTTCTCGGCTTCCTCCTCCTCTTCTTCCACCTGCTCATCCAGTCAGCCACACACCTTCACCACCAACTTCAGCACAGCCCGGGGTAAACGTCAGCAGGCCATTCTGAAACTCATATGTTTGGGGGACAGGCCCCACACCGCACAGGAGTTGTGGCGGGGTATAGAACAACAGACCGACGAGTGGTTGCTGCCGGTGAGCCTCAAGCCCGGCCTGGTGGTGTGTGATAATGGGCGAAATCTCGTTGCAGCTCTGGGACTAGCCAATTTGACGCACATCCCTTGCTTGGCGCATGTGCTGAATTTGGTGGTGCAGAAGTTCATTCACAACTACCCCGACATGTCAGAGCTGCTGCATAAAGTGCGGGCCGTCTGTTCGCGCTTCCGGCGTTCACATCCTGCTGCTGCTCGCCTGTCTGCGCTACAGCGTAACTTCGGCCTTCCCGCTCACCGCCTCATATGCGACGTGCCCACCAGGTGGAACTCCACCTTGCACATGCTGGACAGACTGTGCGAGCAGCAGCAGGCCATAGTGGAGTTTCAGCTGCAGCACGCACGGGTCAGTCGCACTACAGAACAGCACCACTTCACCACCAATGACTGGGCCTCCATGCGAGACCTGTGTGCCCTGTTGCGCTGTTTCGAGTACTCCACCAACATGGCCAGTGGCGATGACACCGTTATCAGCGTTACAATACCACTTCTATGTCTCCTTGAGAAAACACTTAGGGCGATGATGGAAGAGGAGGTGGCCCAGGAGGAGGAGGAGGAGGAGGAGGAAGAGGGGTCATTTTTAGCACTTTCAGGCCAGTCTCTTCGAAGTGACTCAGAGGGAGGTTTTTGGCAACAGCAGAGGCCAGGTACAAATGTGGCCAGCCAGGGCCCACTACTGGAGGACGAGGAGGACGAGGATGAGGAGGAGGTGGAGGAGGATGAGGATGAAGCATGGTCACAGCGGGGTGGCACCCAACGCAGCTCGGGTCCATCACTGGTGCGTGGCTGGGGGGAAAGGCAGGACGATGACGATACGCCTCCCACAGAGGACAGCTTGTCCTTATCCCTGGGCAGCCTGGCACACATGAGCGACTACATGCTGCAGTGCCTGCGCAACGACAGCAGAGTTGCCCACATTTTAACCTGTGCGGACTACTGGGTTGCCACCCTGCTGGATCCACGCTACAAAGACAATGTGCCCACCTTACTTCCTGCACTGGAGCGTGATAGGAAGATGCGCGAGTACAAGCGCACGTTGGTAGACGCGCTACTGAGAGCATTCCCAAATGTCACAGGGGAACAAGTGGAAGCCCAAGGCCAAGGCAGAGGAGGAGCAAGAGGTCGCCAAGGCAGCTGTGTCACGGCCAGCTCCTCTGAGGGCAGGGTTAGCATGGCAGAGATGTGGAAAACTTTTGTCAACACGCCACAGCTAACTGCACCACCACCTGATACGCAACGTGTTAGCAGGAGGCAACATTTCACTAACATGGTGGAACAGTACGTGTGCACACCCCTCCACGTACTGACTGATGGTTCGGCCCCATTCAACTTCTGGGTCTCTAAATTGTCCACGTGGCCAGAGCTAGCCTTTTATGCCTTGGAGGTGCTGGCCTGCCCGGCAGCCAGCGTTTTGTCTGAACGTGTATTCAGCACGGCAGGGGGCGTCATTACAGACAAACGCAGCCGCCTGTCTACAGCCAATGTGGACAAGCTGACGTTCATAAAAATGAACCAGGCATGGATCCCACAGGACCTGTCCGTCCCTTGTCCAGATTAGACATTAACTACCTCCCCATAACCATATATTATTGGACTCCAGGGCACTTCCTCATTCAATCCTATTTTTATTTTCATTTTACCATTATATTGCGAGGCTACCCAAAGTTGAATGAACCTCTCCTCTGCCTGTGTGCTAGGCCTAAATATATGCCAATGGACTGTTGCAGTGGTGGCTGACGTGAAGCCTCATTCTCTGCTATGACATGCAGACTGATTCTCTGCTGTCATGAAGCCAGATTGTCTGTTACGGGACCTCTCTGCTCTGCCTGTGTGCTAGGCCTAAATATATGCCAATGGACTGTTGCAGTGGTGGGTGACGTGAAGCCTCATTCTCTGCTATGACATGCAGACTGATT
Source organism: Bufo gargarizans (assembly GCF_014858855.1). Lineage (NCBI taxonomy): Eukaryota > Metazoa > Chordata > Amphibia > Anura > Bufonidae > Bufo > Bufo gargarizans. The sequence continues at coordinate 190,301,391 of NC_058086.1, forward strand.
CTCTGCTGACATGAAGCCAGATTGTCTGTTACGGGACCTCTCTGCTCTGCCTGTGTGCTAGGCCTAAATATATGCCAATGGACTGTTGCAGTGGTGGGTGACGTGAAGCCTCATTCTCTGCTATGACATGCAGACTGATTCTCTGCTGACATGAAGCCAGATCCTCTTTTACGGGACCTCTCTCCTCTGCCTGGGTGCTGGGCCTAAATTTATGACAATGGACTGTTGCAGTGGTGGCTGACGTGAAGCCTGATTCTCTGCTATGACATGCAGACTGATTCTCTGCTGTCATGAAGCCAGATTGTCTGTTACGGGACCTCTCTGCTCTGCCTGTGTGCTAGGCCTAAATATATGCCAATGGACTGTTGCAGTGGTGGGTGACGTGAAGCCTGATTCTCTGCTATGATATGAAGACTGATTCTCTGCTGACATGAAGCCAGATTGTCTGTTACGGGACCTTTCTCCTCTGCCTGGGTTCTGGGCCTAAATTTATGAAAATTGACTGTTGCAGTGGTGGGTGACGTGAAGCCTGATTCTCTGCTATGATATGAAGACTGATTCTCTGCTGACATGAAGCCAGATTGTCTGTTACGGGACCTTTCTCCTCTGCCTGGGTTCTGGGCCTAAATTTATGAAAATTGACTCTTACAGTGGTGGGTGACGTGAAGCCTGATTCTCTGCTATGATATGAAGACTGATTCTCTGCTGACATGAAGCCAGATTCTCTGTTACGGGACCTCTCTCCTCTGCCTGGGTGCTGGGCCTAAATTTATGACAATGGACTGTTGCAGTGGTGGCTGACGTGAAGCCTGATTCTCTGCTATGACATGCAGACTGATTCTCTGCTGTCATGAAGCCAGATTGTCTGTTACGGGACCTCTCTGCTCTGCCTGTGTGCTAGGCCTAAATATATGCCAATGGACTGTTGCAGTGGTGGGTGACGTGAAGCCTGATTCTCTGCTATGATATGAAGACTGATTCTCTGCTGACATGAAGCCAGATTGTCTGTTACGGGACCTTTCTCCTCTGCCTGGGTTCTGGGCCTAAATTTATGAAAATTGACTCTTACAGTGGTGGGTGACGTGAAGCCTGATTCTCTGCTATGATATGAAGACTGATTCTCTGCTGACATGAAGCCAGATTGTCTGTTACGGGACCTTTCTCCTCTGCCTGGGTTCTGGGCCTAAATTTATGAAAATTGACTCTTACAGTGGTGGGTGACGTGAAGCCTGATTCTCTGCTATGATATGAAGACTGATTCTCTGCTGACATGAAGCCAGATTCTCTGTTACGGGACCTCTCTCCTCTGCCTGGGTGCTGGGCCTAAATTTATGACAATGGACTGTTGCAGTGGTGGCTGACGTGAAGCCTGATTCTCTGCTATGACATGCAGACTGATTCTCTGCTGACATGAAGCCAGATCCTCTGTTACGGGACCTCTCTCCTCTGCCTGTGTGTGTGCTGGGCCTAAATATATGCCAATGGACTGTTGCAGTGGTGGCTGACGTGAAGCCTCATTCTCTGCTATGACATGCAGACTAATTCTCTGCTGACATGAAGACAGATTCTCTGTTACGGGACCTCTCTCCTCTGCCTGGGTGCCGGGGCCTAAATATCTGAGAATGGACTGTTCCAGTGGTGGGTGACGGGAAGCCAGATTCTCTGCTATGGAACCTCTCTCCAATTGATTTTGGTTAATTTTTATTTATTTAATTTTTATTTTAATTCATTTCCCTATCCACATTTGTTTGCAGGGGATTTACCTACATGTTGCTGCCTTTTGCAGCCCTCTAGCTCTTTCCTGGGCTGTTTTACAGCCTTTTTAGTGCCGAAAAGTTCGGGTCCCCATTGACTTCAATGGGGTTCGGGTTCGGGACGAAGTTCGGATCGGGTTCGGATCCCGAACATTTCCGGGATGTTCGGCCGAACTTCTCGAACCCGAACATCCAGGTGTTCGCTCAACTCTAGTTATGAGTTATCTTGTTCTCCTTCAGAGAAAGCAGATGTTGAATGAGAACTAGTGAGGGTAGTCATTATAGCCATGAATATGTTATAATTCCTGCATGACTTTCCGGGTATGGGTTTCTAGTGCAGGGTATAAGTGTATCTGATGCCATGTGTATACATTTTTAGTGACCATTTAAAGGGATTTTCTAAAACCTAGGTATTGATCTATTCTCAGGACAGGCCATCAATACCAGATTGCTGAGGGTCAAATCTGACACCCAAGCTTTTTTGGGCAGCCGTCAGCACCAGTAAATCTCCAGCAAACCAAGTCGGAAGCAGAAGGCTCTATCCATTGTGTAATGGCCATGGCAGGGTATGCAGCTTAGCTCAAGTGAATGGGAGCTGAGCCGCTGTACACCGGTGCTGGCGGCTGTCTGAAATAGCTGACAGACCCCCACCAATCTGATATTGAGGAGGTATCTTGAGAAAATTGAATTCAATATCTGAGTTCCAGAAACCTCTCTATGTTTAGGTGGGGCAAGACCAAATCAGATGATGTAGTGTCATAGTGAGATTGATAGTTGATAACAAGGAGAGTCTGCACTGGTAGTATAGTCTCAAGGGTGACAATTTTGTTCCCCAGATGAGTGTAACGAGGGAAAACAGAGAAGTCTACAGCTGAGACTACAGAAATACTGTAGACCAGAGTGTCCAGATGTTAAAGAGGATAAAGTGAATAGTGAGGCTAGCAAGATACCACCAGTCTATCTACTGGTGTCCCTATTAGACTACAGAGAAGGGTACCTCTCAGTGCTGGTGGGAACGCTAATTAGAGGGACCATTTTCCTTCTAGAGCAAAAGTAGGGAGAAGGACACACCATTTCTTGTTCAGGTTTGGTCTTACGTTTGATCGTCCCCAGTACATTACCTTCTATTGACACACTCTTATAGTGTACTGAAAAGAGACCAAATATATTCATGCATTGCCCAGATAATATTGTCAACAAGTTTAAAAATAACACTGCCCAATCAATAAACTAGGGACTAAAGAAGCATCTCGTGTAGCTGCCTTTCCATATGTATACGGACCAGATTTGGAATAAGAGTTGTAAGCTTTAAGTGTCCTAATCAACAAGGTATGAGTTACCAACTTCAGGAATAACAGGTGGTCACATATTCCATATTTACATAGTTACATAGTTATTACGGTTGAAAAAAGACATAAGTCCATGAAATTCAACCAAGGGATAGGTGGTAATCTATCTTTTGGCAGGGAGGAAGTAAAGGGCTTCAGTAATTCAATTCTCCTTTTACTCTTGCCTATCCTAAGAGAATTTTAAATCGGTTATTCCACAAATTTCAAACAGTTTTTTACTCAGATATGTGAAGTACTTTCTTCCCTTTCTGTGGGTAGGCAGCACCTGCATCTCCCAGCATATATTGCAATTAGATTTCAAAAAGAGAAAAAAACATGGATTGCCCATCCACAAGCTTTGCAATTGATCTATTGCTTCTCAGCACAATTTACATTACTTCTTAGCATAATTACTAATATACAATGCCATAGTCTGCCTAGAAGTCACCTGTCCATGTGGTATCAGAATTTAAACTGAGACCATGTTCAACCTACTGTATATTCAGTCTCCTGCTAACTAAAAACACTGAATGTGAGGAGTGCTGATACCATGATATATATATAGTGTGGGGATCCGCTCTGGTAGGCAGTGGTAGCGAGTGCAGTATAGAGGCAACACAGAATGGTCTTGGTGTAAAACACGATGCTTTGTTTATTCACACGGTGCATACAAGTGAAAGGCGGTGCAGTTCATAGGGAGGGTGGTCACACACAACAGCAAAATAATAGTTCAAACACAGCAAGTCCCTGCTGCAGGCTACTTGAGGCCTGTTTCAGTCACATAAAGCAAAGTCTATTTAAAGCCAGGAGTAATGTCACCTTTTTCTCCTTGGTGAAGTAAGTCCATGGGTCTTGCTTCTAGCCATAGGACACGGATCCCTCCTGGGTTCAGCTGCAGGATCCTGCACAGTCCTCCACAGGCCTCAGCACACAGCCCAGCTCACCTCCACTTCTCACTCTCACAGCCAGAGAACACAGAAGCTTCACATTGCACACCACACCCTTGTTGCTGGTCAGGTTTTTAACCCTTCCCTGCAAAACCTGGCCTGGACCGTGGGGAGACAGGCACCCGCCCGCATATCTGCCTGCTCCCAATAAGAGCCGGCCCGGATCCGCTGTGTTAACAGCATAAACGCTGCAATATGCACTTTTCTGTCTCTTACTCCACCGATGCCAGGACCCCCGGTGGCACGTACCTGCCGTCTATTACCACCCCAGGTACTCTCCTACATATCCCCCCCCTTTGTTCAACCCTGAAGGGTTGCACACCCTGTTCAATCCTGAGGGGTTGGACACATGTACAACAGTGTACCTGGGAAAGGGCATCGGCATTCCCCTGTAAGCAGCCTGCCCTGTGTTCGACACTGAACTTAAAATTCTGGAGGGACAAGAACCATCTGGTGACCCGGGCACTCCCCTCCTTGGCCCGGCTCATCCACTGGAGAGGGGAATGGTCGGTCACCAGACGGAACCTACTCCCTAACAGATAGTACCTAAGGGACTCGAGGGCCCACTTAATGGCCAGGCATTCTCTCTCTACCACACTGTACCTGGTTTCCGCTGGGGTGAGTTTGCGACTCAGGAAGACAACAGGGTGTTCCTCCCCACTGATTTCCTGAGAGAGTACTGCCCCTAGGCCCACTCCAGAGGCGTCCGTCTGAACGACAAATTCCCGTGTGAAGTCGGGTGTCACCAAAACCGGGGACCCACACAGAGCAGACTTCAAACGGGAGAATGCCTCTTCCGCCTGCTCATCCCAGCGGACCATCACCGTCTTCCTCCCCTTTAAAAGTCTTGTTAATGGGGCTATTGTGGCAAAGTTGGGGATAAAGCGCATGTAATATCCTATCATCCCTAGGAACGAACGTACTTGCTTGGTGGTAAGAGGTCTGGGCCAGCTCTTGATCGCCTCAACCTTGTCTACCTGGGGTTTGACAACTCCCCGCCCAATCACGTATCCCAGGTACCGGACCTCCTCGAACCCGAGCGAACACTTTTTTGGGTTGGCCGTCAGTCCAGCTTTTCTAAGTGAATCGACTACGGCCTGTACCTTGGGCAGGTGACTCTCCCAGTCCTGGCTAAACACGATGATGTCGTCCAGATATGCCGAAGCATATGGACGATGGGGCCGTAGGATGACGTCCATCAATCGCTGGAAGGTGGCTGGAGCACCATGTAGGCCAAAGGGCAAAACTTGGTACTGAAATAACCCCTCGGGGGTGACAAAGGCAGTCTTCTCCTTTGCTGCCTCCGTGAGAGGCACCTGCCAATATCCTTTTGTGAGGTCGAGGACCGAGAAATAGCGAGCTTTCCCTAGCCGTTCTATGAGCTCGTCTACCCGGGGCATGGGGTAGGCATCGAATTTCGACACTTCGTTGAGCTTTCTAAAGTCATTGCAGAAGCGCAGAGTACCGTCAGGTTTTGGGATGAGGACTATGGGGCTGGCCCACTCGCTCCTTGACTCCTCAATCACCCCTAACCTCAACATGGACCTTACTTCTTCTGAAATGGCCTGTCGCCGGGCCTCCGGTACACGATACGGCTTTAACCGTACCCTGACGTGGGGCTCGGTGACGATGTCATGTCGGACTACCGAAGTTCGACCAGGAAGCTCAGAGAATACGTCCCTATTTCGACTCACCAACTCTTTGGCTTCCTGAGCTTGTTTAGTCGACAGACCACCCGCTATCTTTACTGCGGAGGCGCCCTCCCGGACCTCGGGTGGAGCTGGGATCTTCCCCGCAGACAAGACAGTGCTTGGGCTGTCCCCAATGAGACACTCCCTATCTCTCCACGATTTCAGTAAATTTACATGATATACCTGTTCTGGCTTCCGCCGGCCTGGCTGGGATATCTTGTAATTCACTGGCCCTACCTTCTCTTTCACCTCGTAGGGACCTTGCCACCGTGCCAAAAACTTACTGTCAATGGTGGGGACTAGCACCAGTACCCGGTCACCCGGGTTAAATGTCCGGACCTGGGCACTCCGGTTGTATACCCGGCTCTGTGCCAGTTGGGCGGCTTCCATGTGTTCCCGGACGATTGGTAGGACTGTCTCTATACGGTCCTGCATCTTTTCTATATGCTCTATAATACTCTTGTGGGGGGTGGGCTGTTGCTCCCACGCCTCTTTTGCGATGTCCAGCAACCCTCTTGGCCGTCGACCGTATAATAGCTCGAAGGGCGAGAATCCCGTAGATGCCTGGGGCACTTCTCGCACTGCGAACAATACGTACGGCAGCAACAGGTCCCAATCCTTTCCGTCTTTGGCTACGGTTCTTTTAAGCATAGTTTTTAGGGTTTTGTTAAAGCGTTCCACTAGTCCGTCGGTCTGAGGATGGTATACGGACGTGTGCAACCGTTTAACCCCTAAAAGCTTGCAGAGCTCCCTCGTCACCTTAGACATGAAGGGCGTCCCCTGGTCGGTCAGGATCTCTTTTGGAATCCCCACCCTTGCGAACATACCCATGAGTTCTTTAGCTATGAGCTTAGCAGAAGTATGACGTAGTGGGATCGCTTCAGGATATCTGGTGGCATAGTCTAAGACCACCAAGATATGCTGGTGCCCTCTGGCCGACTTGTTTATGGGGCCTACCAGATCCATCCCTATTCTTTCGAATGGGACCTCGATGATGGGCATGGGTACTAGGGGACTGCGATAGTGGGGCTGGGGGCTCGTCATCTGACACACTGGACAGGATTGGCAAAACCTTTTGACCTCCTCATAAACCCCGGGCCAATAGAACCTTTGCAGAATCCGCTCTTGGGTTTTTTTTACGCCCAAATGTCCTCCCAGCACGTGGGAGTGGGCCAAGTCCAGTACCACACCGCGGTATGGCTGGGGTACCACCAGCTGCTCCACTACCTCGTGCTGCACTTTGTCCACCCTATACAGCAGGTCCTGGTTAAAAGCCAGATGGGGAAACACAGAGTCGGCCCCTGGGTGCTGAGCCACCCCATTTACCACTGTCACCCCTTCCCTCGCCCGTAATAATGTCGGATCCTGGAGCTGGGCGGTCCCGAACGTGTCACGGGATACCTCCAGGTCCGGGATGGACGGGGTTTCCACGGATTCGCCTGCCAACACCTCTAGGGGAAACCTATCGGGATGACACTCTACGGGTGATGTGGTGACCCCTACAGCTGGTATCCCTGCATCGGGATCCTCGGGCACTGGGCCCGATTGTCGTCTGTCCCTAAGGGAAGGCATATTGCTCTTCCACAGAGTCCAGAACAAAGGAAAATCCCTTCCCAGTATGGCGGCATAAGGGATTTGGCGTCCCACTCCGACGACATGCTGCACCTCTTTGCCCAACACGGACATGGTAACCCTGGCAGTGGGGTACTCCCGGCGGTCCCCATGGATACAGACAATGGACAGGGTTTGCTTCTCTGGGAGTGTCTCAGACACTAAGGACTCATGCACTAGGGTCACCAGGCTCCCAGAGTCCAGCAAAGCATTAATCAGATGCCCATCGACCAAGACTTGGCACAGAGGTGGCATATCGGTGGTCGGCCTGGCATCCGCGGTACATACAGGCCGGGCAAAGAAAGAGGACCGGCGAGCGAACCCGCAATCCATGGGTTCAGGTGTTTGAGGACAGTTCGCTGCCCTATGTCCCAGGCCGTGGCAGTGCCAACATTGAATCCCCGTGGTCCCTCCCCGGTCTCTCTTCCCTGGAGTAGGACTAGCCTTCCCCCCCCTTTGTGGTTGGGTCCCTTTTTCCGGATCCCTAGCCTGAGAGGGAGCCCGATGGGATTCCTGCGCCTGCGTTGAGTCCTGCACCAAGTCCTGGGTTGCCACATACCTCTCGACAAGGCTTACTAACTGATCCAGGTTGCCGGGGTCTCCCTGACCAACCCAGCGCTGTATGGCCCTTGGCAGTGTGCGCACCAAACGATCAACCACCACCCGTTCCACCATCTGCGAGGGGCTCAATGTCTCAGGCTGCAGCCATTTTCTTACCAGGTGTAACAGGTCATAGGCCTGGGACCGAGCAGGCCGGGACTCGGAGAAGGCCCACCGGTACACTCGATGTGCACGCACATAGGTATTAACCCCAAGACGAGCCAACACCTCCCCCTTCAGCCTCTTATAGCTTTTGGCTTCCTCCTGACTGAGGTCGAAGTAGGCCTTTTGTGCGTCTCCCACTAAAAATGGCGCCACTACTTCGGCCCACTGTTCTGCCGGTAACCTTTCTTGTTCCGCAGTGCGTTCGAAGACCATCAGGAACGCCTCGATATCCTCTTCGGGGCCCATCTTTCTTAACGCTGAGCGCACCTTATCCCGGGCAGCAGGTAGGATTGCGGTCCCCCCCGGGACGGCTTGTTGTTGTAACACCCGCATGGACTCCTGCATAGTCGCCAGTTGCTGGGCCAGTAAACTATTCAACTGCCGCTGGTCTCTCAGGGCTTCCTCATGTCTCCGAGTAGCCTCCTCATTACTTTGCACCAAGTGTCTAATAGCCTCCTCCATCTTGTCTGGAGCCACAAAACTTGCTGGCTTAATATGTGACATACAGTCCAAACAGCACCATTTTCAGCCTCACTGCCGTTTGCCCGCTGAAGCCACCAATTGTGGGGATCCGCTCTGGTAGGCAGTGGTAGCGAGTGCAGTATAGAGGCAACACAGAATGGTCTTGGTGTAAAACACGATGCTTTGTTTATTCACATGGTGCATACAAGTGAAAGGCGGTGCAGTTCATAGGGAGGGTGGTCACACACAACAGCAAAATAATAGTTCAAACACAGCAAGTCCCTGCTGCAGGCTACTTGAGGCCTGTTTCAGTCACATAAAGCAAAGTCTATTTAAAGCCAGGAGTAATGTCACCTTTTTCTCCTTGGTGAAGTAAGTCCATGGGTCTTGCTTCTAGCCACAGGACACGGATGCCTCCTGGGTTCAGCTGCAGGATCCTGCACAGTCCTCCACAGGCCTCAGCACACAGCCCAGCTCACCTCCACTTCTCACTCTCACAGCCAGAGAACACAGAAGCTTCACATTGCACACCACACCCTTGTTGCTGGTCAGGTTTTTAACCCTTCCCTGCAAAACCTGGCCTGGACCGTGGGGAGACAGGCACCCGCCCGCATATCTGCCTGCTCCCAATAAGAGCCGGCCCGGATCCGCTGTGTTAACAGCATAACCGCTGCAATATGCACTTTTCTGGCTCTTACTCCACCGGTGCCAGGACCCCCGGTGGCACGTACCTGCCGTCTATTACCACCCCAGGTACTCTCCTACAATAGATATATATATATATATATATATATATATATATATATATGATATTCTATCTGGGTTTAGAAGTAGGGGCGAATGAATGAAAGGCGTCTGGACCGCTTCACCTGCTCATTATGAGATAATTATGCCGGTACTAGGAGGTATGGAGGGAGCAGGGAAGCTACTGAACATGTTAGTCCACCATTAACTGCAGGAGAAGGTGGACCAGAAAGAAAGACAGCAAGGGGGGCTATCAGAGAGGAAAATGTAATGTACACAAAGGCAGAACAATATTTTTTACTGCATATAAATGCATTGCAGTAATACTTCCTTTAAAATGTCCTAGTCATTGCATAGTAATACTTTTTGTGCCATAGCCCCTTTTAACTAGATAAATAAAGGGAGGATATAATTCTAATTAGTGTTTATCGCGAATATTCTAATCGCAAATTTTTATCACGAATATCGTCACTTTGAGAATTTGCGAAGATCTAGAATATAGTGCTATCTTCGTAATATTCTAGTTTTTTTTTTTCATCAGTACCCCTACTGCTTCTTGCTTGTGGGCCAATGAGAAGGCTGCAATATCTTTGTCAGAGCTTAGCAACATCCCTAGCAACCAATAGAAAAGTTGCCTGCCCCTTACTATATAAGAAACTCCCCAGCAGCCATTTTCTGCAGTTTTTTTGCAGTTCTAAGAGAGAGAGAGCAGTGTCATTACTGTGCTCTGTGCTTTGCTGAGTCATCTGGATCCTTATTCAATTACATTAGATAATTAGTTAGTTCATATATATAATACAGATAGTTAGTGGGAGATAGTCAGTGTAAGTTAGATAGTGATATAGTGTAGCTGATAGGTTCCAGTGCAGGGTGTGTAGGAATTACTGTGCTGTGATAGGGATTAGGCTACTTTCACACTCGCGTTTGGTGAGGATCCATCATGGATCTGCACAAACCCTTCTGTTCAGATAATACAACATTGTGTGTCAGGGCGGATCCGTTTGCAAACTGATGCATTCTGATACTTATCTATTCAGAATGCATTAGGGCAAAACTGATCTGTTTTGGACCGCTTGTGAGAGCCCTGAAACGGATCTCACAAACGGAAACCAAAACGCAAGTGTGAAAGTAGCCTTAGGCCTCTTTCACACGGGCGTTGCGGGAAAATGTGCGGGTGTGTTACGGGAACACCCCCGATTTTTCTGCGCGAGTGCAAAACATTGTAATGCGTTTTGCACTCGCGTGAAAAAAATCGCGCATGTTTGGTACCCAAACCCGAACTTCTTTACAGAAGTTCGGCCTTGGGATCGGTGTTCTGTAGATTGTATTATTTTCCCTTATAACATGGTTATAAGGGAAAATAATAGCATTCTGAATACAGAATGCATAGTAAAACAGCGCTGGAGGGGTTAAAAAAAATAAAAAATAATTTAACTCACCTTACTCCACTTGATCGCGGCCCGGCATCTCCTTCTGTCTCCTTTGTTGAATAGGACCTGTGGTGAGCATTAATTACAGGACCAGGACCTTTGATGACGTCACTCCGGTCATCACATGGTACGTCACATGCTCTTTTACCATGGTGATTCACCAAAGGAGACAGAAGGAGATGCCGGGCCGCGATCAAGTGGAGTAAGGTGAGTTAAATTATTTTTTATTTTTTTTAACCCCTCCAGCGCTGTTTTACTATGCATTCTGTATTCAGAATGCTATTATTTTCCCTTTTAACCATGTTATAAGGGAAAATAATAATGATCGGGTCTCCATCCCGATCGTCTCCTAGCAACCGTGCGTGATTTTCACGCAACCCCATTCATTTCTATGGGGCCTGCGTTACGTGAAAAACGCAGAATATAGAGCATGCTGCAATTTTCACGCAACGCATAAGTGACGCGTGAAAATCACCGCTCATGTGAACAGCCCCATAGAAATGAATGGGTCGGTATTCAGTGCGGGTGCAATGCGTTCAACTCATGCATCCGCGCGGAATACTCGCCCGTGTGAAAGGGGCCTTAGTGTCTTTGAAAAAAAATAATGTAATTTGCTGTCTGTTTTTCTGAATACCTATTTTATTAGATTTTTGCCCCATTGTCCCAAACTCAATAAAGTCATCCCAAAGTCCCTCTTTATTTTCTTTGTTTTTTGGCCTGTAAATTTTTTTGGGCTGATAATGAGCGGCTGTGGGTGTGCCGGCAGCCGTGGTCTTAGTAAGGGAGTTGGTTCCAGTGCTGGCCCGCTGCCTATAAAGCTATTGTTCTGCCATGCATGCAAAATGTAATCAAAAACAGTGCTGTAATGTAACATTACTTACAGTGATCAGGAGTTCTTCCTCACAGCCAACCATTTTCTCCAGTCTCAGGAAACTTGTAGCATCTTGAAAAATGTAGCAAAAGTGAGCCACGCCTGGATTGCGCTCGCAATAAGCGCCGATTTTTGCAATCAAGAAATTCTAGAATTTGCAAAGAATATTTGGCCAAAAATTTGCAAAATATCACAAAAACGAATATTGCCTATGCTGCTCATCACTAATTCTAACCATTTACAGCCGAGGTCAGCCACCTCTGACACTCCAGCTGTGGTGGAACTATAGCTCCCAGGATGCGCCATTCACTGCTACGGGAGTTCTGAGAATAGTTGATAAAGTATGCATGCTAGTAGTAGTAGTAGTTTCACAACAGCTGGAGTACCAGAGGTCGCTGACCCTGATCTCCAGCATCTATTATCTATTATTATCCATCTATTCATTTCTTTTATCATTTGCTCTTTTGCGTTCTTGATTCGCATGCTACTTTACTTTCCTTTGTGTTTCGCCAGCATAGAAAGTTCAGATGAGAATAATGCTTTATTCATTATATATGTATGACCTTGACATTTAAATCTAAATTGCTCATCCGTTTTAAAAGAGACAATTAAGCTGATCTTATGCATCTTTCAAATTAGTTTTTTTTTTTTTTGCTCTTAGATTAGATACTTTTTTTTGAGAATTACTTGTTAAAGGGAATCTGTCAGTGGGAAATTCACTGGTAAACCAGTCACCATGTATTGCTAGCTGGGCTGAATGCAATGATACCTTTCACTTAGTGATCCTTTGCTTCAGCATTTCTAATCCATATGCAAATAAGCAATTAAGTGCAACGAAGGCGGGTTCAAGCCACTCTGTGCACCCTTGTTCTGCTTCCTCTGCCAGAACTTCCCCCTCCTTCCTGATTGACAGGGCCAGATTTGTGCATAGTTGGGTCTTGATCCCGTATAGCACTAAAACGTTGCAGAATACATATGTTGGAGCTTTACAAATAAAGATGATGATAATGATGATAATTATTATATTGCAGAAATATTTTCCGTATATGGAATCTGATTTGAACACGACACATAAAAATACACTGTAGAGGTACAGAAGGGTCCCGCAGGTCTCTTTGTGCGCCATATTACCTGCTGAAATTACTGAAATGAAAAAAAGTTATCATTAATATTAGTGGATATAAAGTGCATGTATGAAGATTAAGGCTGAGTTCACACATCAGTTATTTGATCAATTATTTCCATCATTTATTGTGAGCCAAAACCAGCAGTGAAGCCTACACAGAGATCAGGTATAATGGAAAGATCTGCGCCTGTTTTGTGTTTTTGACCCGCACCTGGTTGTGGCTCACAATTAGGGTTGAGAGAATCGAAGTATCCAAAGTGGACTTTGATCCGAATTTCCTTGTGCTTTCTGGTAACAAATCAATTTTACCTAAAATGGTGGTAAAAAAAAAAAAGAAATCATAACCACGTTATCCAATTGAGCACAAAAAGGCTGCCACGGTCATCTTAATTGAAGATGCTGCGAGAAATCTCGTGCACGGTGACATATGACGTCACCAAGCTGGCCAGCGTTATGACATCATCACACTCCACGCAAGATTTTACATGGGATCTTCAATCAAGATGACCACAGCTGCCTCTTCGCGCTCAAACGGATAAGGTGAGTATTATTATTATTTTATTTTATTAATTGATTAAACCCTGAAATACCTCATTTTTTATCTCAGATGCCACAATCAGCAATGAATGCGGAATCTGAGGGGTTCAATGACAGGGGCGCGCAATCGCCTCTCCCTGTCATTGCACTCACTACTTACAAAGAAATCCGTTTTGTGACACGGTAATTCGTCACAAAGCAAATTTCTTTGTGAAATTAGGTAAAGTAGGCAAATCTAAGTTTTGTAAACTTTCACTCATCACTACTCACAATAACTGACCAAATAACTGAAGTGTTTAATAAACTCAGCCTTAGGGCTCATTCAAAAATCCAAATTAATCCCAGCAGGCGTTTCTTCAATGCTTTATTGATCCATACACAGATTGATCCATACACAGGACGCGTTTCGGCCCGTCCAGCCTTCCTCAACTGCATGTTAACAACTGAAGATATCACATATTTATAGGCTTAGTCACATGACCCTGCCAATCAATTTAAATAGGAAGTGACATCACATCACAATTAGTATCAACACATTTGTAACACCCTTGTGAATACTACGATGAACAGGTTCCCTTATAAATATTTATAACAAGAGTCTCCTCCCATCATGGTTGTGTCGTAGTAGTCTGCAAGGAAACATAAAAAATCTTATTAAAAACACATCACTTCATAATCCCTATTAAGACCCTTGGGATGTAAAGTATCAAGGATGTGGATCCAGAACGCCTCCCTTTTGAGTAACAACTTCTTCAGATCCCCCCCTCTCCGTGGTAAATGTACACGCTCAATGACTTGGTATTTCAATTGTGATGTGGAATGATTGTGATTATGGAAATGTAACGTTATAGGGAATAAAAGATTCTTATTCCTTATTGTCGATTTGTGTTTGTTGATCTGATCTTTTACTTTCTGCATCGTCTCCCCTATATACAACATGTCGAAAGGGCACTTGATTAAATATACCACATTTGTTGTTTTGCATGTATAATAACCCTTGATTTTATAGGATTTTCCTGTCTGTGGATGTTGTAAATACTGGCCTTTCTGCACATTTACAAGGTGGTGAGCTGTGTTTCTTTTCTATCGAATTTATGGCTCATTAAGAAAATTGCAGATCCGCAAAACATGAATACCGGCCCGTGTGCTTTCCGCAATTTGTGGACCACACATGGCCACCGCTCTCATAGATAATGCCTATTTTTGTCCGCAATTGCGGACAAGAATAGGACATGCTCTATATTTTTTGCGGGGCCTCGGAACGGAGCTACGGATGTGGACAGCACACGGTGTGCTGTCTTCATCTTTTGTGGCCCCATTGAAATGAATGGTTCCGCACCCATTCCGAAAATTGCTCATTTAACATTTTATTACTTTATTTATATATTGATTTTGTATCTTTTCATAACCTCTACAATTCTCTTGATGGAAGTGGTTATACTGAAAAATAAATTGATCAGGGTTTATTGTAGGCATGTGACAGGGGTCTATTGATTTTCTCAATGCGCACCTGTCATCTGAATGTATGTGATATTATCTAGTCATTTTGTGGTTAGCTACAGTCAGGTCCATAAATATTGGGACATCAACACAATTGTAACATTTTTGGCTCTATACACCACCACAATGGATTTGAAATGAAGCGATCAAGATGTGCTTTAACTGCAGCTTTAATTTGAGGGTATTTGCATCCAAATCAGGTGAATGGTGAATTGTGCCAATATCTGTTCCATGGCCAGGTGTGTTTTATTCCCTCATTATCCCAATTACAATGAGCAGATAAAAGGTCCAAAGTTAATTTGAAGTGTGCTATTTGCATTTGGAATCTGTTGCGTCAACTCTCAAAAATACAAAGAGCTGTCACTATCAGTGAAGCAAGCCATCATTAGGCTGAAAAAACACAACAAACCCATCAGACAGATAGCAAAAACATTAGGCATGGCCAAAACAACTGTTTGGAACATTCTTAAAAAGAAGGACCGCACCGGTGAGCTCAGCAACACCAAAAGACCCGGAAGACCACGAAAAACAACTGTGGTGGATGACCAAAGAGTTTTTTAAGGGAAAGAAGTGGAATGTTATGCAATGGCCAAGTCAATCACCTGACCTGAATCCGATTGAGCTGCATCTCACTTGCTGAAGACAAAACTGAAGGGAAAATGCCCCAAGAACAAGCAGGAACTGAAGACAGTTGCAGTAGAGGCCTGGCAGAGCACCACCAGGGATGAAACCCAGCGTCTGGTGATGTCTATGAGTTCAAGACTTCAGGCTGTAATTGGCTGCAAAGGATTTGCAACCAAGTATTAAAAAGTTTGATTTATGATTATTATTCTGTCCCATTACTTTTGGTTTCTTAACAAGTTGGAGGCACATATGCAAACTGTTGTCATTCCTGCATCGTTCACCTGATTTGGATGTAAATACCCTCAAATTAAATCTGACGGTCTGCAGTTAAAGCACATCTTGTTTGTTTAATTTCAAATCTATTGTCATGGTGTATAGAGCCAAAAATGTTAGAATTGTGTCGCTGTCCCAATATTTATGGACCTGACTGTATATTACAATGCAGCCTGTTATAGAGTATGTTATCTGGCATCCTTATCATAGTATACCTAATATGATAACAGTAAGGCTTCATACACATGGCAGAGCCATGCACATATGATCTGCATGGGTACCTATGGTTCTATAATGTGAAGCGATGAGTAATATATTAGGGAGATATTCTCTTTTACAGTAATATTTCTGGTAGAGAATACTTACGTTTTTGGGCATTCACTGGAACCTGTATGTAGTTAGTAACATTCCCTGGGAATCAGACGGAATGGGGTGTTTTTGACAGAAAAGAGAGTGGGAACGGAAGGAGGAACGGCCATTTCAGGGGCTGGGCTTAAAGGGGTATTTAACTCTCATTCAGCGTCGTAGCCAAAGGCTCAGGGTCCCTAGTGCAGAATTCAGCTTGGACCCCCCTTCCCTCAGTGCTTTGTGGCCAGGGGCCGGGGAGCACATATCCTTCATGCTACCTAAGTCAAAAATTGAAACGGCACTACCCCCCATGCCAAATTCTTGACCTAACCCCTTCCCTACAGCCAGAGCTGTAACTTGACAAGCATGCACTTTCTAAAATACCAGTGTCTTCTTAGGTGGCACAAGGATCTTTGGGCCCCCTCAGGCTCCTGGGCCCGATAGCGACTGCTATCTCTCCACCCCCTACAGATACGCCCCAATGATGACATATTGTTAGGTTATGCCTTCCATATCATACAGGTGCAGATCCACCATATGGGATTAGCTCCTGTCTCCAGAACCAGCCCATTGAAGTAAAGCAGAGCACACCGCAAATAGCGTGGAATGGAGAGGTGGCTGTGCATGAGCGGTGTGCCCCCCCCAATTACCGCTATAAGATTTCTAAAACCTGACGAACATACTGGTGCACATAGTGCTCCCCTTCACTTTGGGGGACCCGTTCAAGAGATAGGAGTGGGTCTCAGCACCTACCTAACACTGGCTGGACGGTTGTGATGAGCCAACCCTCAATTGTCCCAAATTATGTATTTTGTCAACTATATGTATGGCCTAGAAGGGCCTTCTATTTGTACAGAACCATACTTCTGCCACACAGACAGCACAATAGTCCAAAAAGGAAATTCCCACATAATAATATATTTACAGGTGTCCGCTAGAGTTGAGCGAACACCTGGATGTTCGGGTTCGAGAAGTTCGGCCGAACATCCCGGAAATGTTCGGGTTCGGGATCCGAACCCGATCCGAACTTCGTCCCGAACCCGAACCCCATTGAAGTCAATGGGGACCCGAACTTTTCGGCACTAAAAAGGCTGTAAAACAGCCCAGGAAAGAGCTAGAGGGCTGCAAAAGGCAGCAACATGTAGGTAAATCCCCTGCAAACAAATGTGGATAGGGAAATGAATTAAAATAAAAATTAAATAAATAAAAATTAACCAAAATCAATTGGAGAGAGGTTCCATAGCAGAGAATCTGGCTTCCCGTCACCCACCACTGGAACAGTCCATTCTCAGATATTTAGGCCCCGGCACCCAGGCAGAGGAGAGAGGTCCCGTAACAGAGAATCTGTCTTCATGTCAGCAGAGAATTAGTCTGCATGTCATAGCAGAGAATGAGGCTTCACGTCAGCCACCACTGCAACAGTCCATTGGCATATATTTAGGCCCAGCACCCAGGCAGAGGAGGGAGGTCCCGTAACAGAGAATCTGTCTTCATGTCAGCAGAGAATTAGTCTGCATGTCATAGCAGAGAATGAGGCTTCACGTCAGCCACCACTGCAACAGTCCATTGGCATATATTTAGGCCCAGCACACACACAGGCAGAGGAGAGAGGTCCCGTAACAGAGAATCTGGCTTCATGTCAGCAGAGAATCAGTCTGCATGTCATAGCAGAGAATGAGGCTTCACGTCAGCCACCACTGCAACAGTCCATTGGCATATATTTAGGCCCAGCACCCAGGCAGAGGAGGGAGGTCCCGTAACAGAGAATCTGTCTTCATGTCAGCAGAGAATTAGTCTGCATGTCATAGCAGAGAATGAGGCTTCACGTCAGCCACCACTGCAACAGTCCATTGGCATATATTTAGGCCCAGCACCCAGGCAGAGGAGGGAGGTCCCGTAACAGAGAATCTGTCTTCATGTCAGCAGAGAATTAGTCTGCATGTCATAGCAGAGAATGAGGCTTCACGTCAGCCACCACTGGAACAGTCCATTCTCAGATATTTAGGCCCCGGCACCCAGGCAGAGGAGAGAGGTCCCGTAACAGAGAATCTGTCTTCATGTCAGCAGAGAATTAGTCTGCATGTCATAGCAGAGAATGAGGCTTCACGTCAGCCACCACTGCAACAGTCCATTGGCATATATTTAGGCCCAGCACCCAGGCAGAGGAGAGAGGTCCCGTAACAGACAATCTGGCTTCATGTCAGCAGAGAATCAGTCTGCATGTCATAGCAGAGAATCAGGCTTCACGTCACCCACCACTGCAACAGTCCATTGTCATAAATTTAGGCCCAGCACTAGTGTTGAGCGGCATGTCCCATATTCGAATTCGCGAAATTTTGTGAATATTCGAAAGAATATTCGTAAAATATTCGCGATTATTCAAATTCGTTATTATTTCGCATATGCGATAATTCGAATTATCGCATAATACATATGCTATGCAAAATTCACATGTGCGCTAATGAAATCGCCTTACGAAGATTCGCAACTCAATTCAATCACTAATGTATGAATGCAATGCCCTTTGCCTCTGTTCTGGGACAAGTGTAGATATTCGCATGTGCGCTAATAAAATCGCCTTACGAAGATTCGCACCTCAATCACTTTCTAGGGAATGTGAGACTTTTGGGAATCAATCGAGATACAGTGGGGGGTGATGACAGTAGTTGACAGAGTACAGATCAATGTAATCTGTAAGGTGGAAAGTAAAATAAAAAATACGAATATTCGTAAATCGACTTTTACGAAGTTCTACGTATTCGCGAATATGGTGCTATACTATATGAATGCACAGGCCTTTGCCTCTCTGTTCTGGGGACAAGTGTAGATATTTGCATTTGCGTTAATAAAATCGCCTTACGAAGATTCGCAGCTCAATTCAATCACTAATGTATGAATGCAAAGCCCTTTGCCTCTGTTCTGGGACAAGTGTAGATATTCGCATGTGCGCTAATAAAATCGCCTTACGAAGATTCGCAACTCAATTCACTAATGTATGAATGCAAAGCCCTTTGCCTCTGTTCTGGGACGTGCCGATATTCGCATGTGCGCTAATAAAATCGCCTTACGAAGATTCGCGCCTCAATCACTTTCTAGGCAATGTGAGTAAGATCTGAGCTGTTGGACCTTTGGGAAACAATCAATTATATGTGTACTGTAATTTTGTGGGGGGGGGGGGGGAAACAAAAAACGAATATTCGTTTTTACGAATATATAGCACTATATTCGAAATATTCGCGAAATCGCGAAGTTGCGATATTCGCGAAAAAAATTTGCTTTTCGAATATTCGCGCTCAACACTACCCAGCACCCAGGCAGAGGAGAGAGGTCCCGTAACAGAGAATCTGGCTTCATGTCAGCAGAGAATCAGTCTTCATATCATAGCAGAGAATCAGGCTTCACGTCACCCACCACTGTAAGAGTCAATTTTCATAAATTTAGGCCCAGAACCCAGGCAGAGGAGAAAGGTCCCGTAACAGACAATCTGGCTTCATGTCAGCAGAGAATCAGTCTTCATATCATAGCAGAGAATCAGGCTTCACGTCACCCACCACTGCAACAGTCAATTGTCATAAATTTAGGCCCAGCACCCAGGCAGAGGAGAGAGCTCCCGTAACAGAGGATCTGGCTTCATGTCAGCAGAGAATCAGTCTGCATGTCATAGCAGAGAATGAGGCTTCACGTCACCCACCACTGCAACAGTCCATTGGCATATATTTAGGCCTAGCACACAGGCAGAGCAGAGAGGTCCCGTAACAGACAATCTGGCTTCATGTCAGCAGAGAATCAGTCTGCATGTCATAGCAGAGAATGAGGCTTCACGTCACCCACCACTGCAACAGTCCATTGGCATATATTTAGGCCTAGCACACAGGCAGAGCAGAGAGGTCCCGTAACAGACAATCTGGCTTCATGTCAGCAGAGAATCAGTCTGCATGTCATAGCAGAGAATGAGGCTTCACGTCACCCACCACTGCAACAGTCCATTGGCATATATTTAGGCCTAGCACACAGGCAGAGCAGAGAGGTCCCGTAACAGACAATCTGGCTTCATGTCAGCAGAGAATCAGTCTGCATGTCATAGCAGAGAATGAGGCTTCACGTCACCCACCACTGCAACAGTCCATTGGCATATATTTAGGCCTAGCACACAGGCAGAGCAGAGAGGTCCCGTAACAGACAATCTGGCTTCATGTCAGCAGAGAATCAGTCTGCATGTCATAGCAGAGAATGAGGCTTCACGTCACCCACCACTGCAACAGTCCATTGGCATATATTTAGGCCTAGCACACAGGCAGAGCAGAGAGGTCCCGTAACAGACAATCTGGCTTCATGACAGCAGAGAATCAGTCTGCATGTCATAGCAGAGAATGAGGCTTCACGTCAGCCACCACTGCAACAGTCCATTGGCATATATTTAGGCCTAGCACACAGGCAGAGCAGAGAGGTCCCGTAACAGACAATCTGGCTTCATGACAGCAGAGAATCAGTCTGCATGTCATAGCAGAGAATCAGGCTTCACGTCAGCCACCACTGCAACAGTCCATTGTCATAAATTTAGGCCCAGCACCCAGGCAGAGGAGAGAGGTCCCGTAACAGAGAATCTGGCTTCATGTCAGCAGAGAATCAGTCTTCATATCATAGCAGAGAATCAGGCTTCACGTCACCCACCACTGTAAGAGTCAATTTTCATAAATTTAGGCCCAGAACCCAGGCAGAGGAGAAAGGTCCCGTAACAGACAATCTGGCTTCATGTCAGCAGAGAATCAGTCTTCATATCATAGCAGAGAATCAGGCTTCACGTCACCCACCACTGCAACAGTCAATTTTCATAAATTTAGGCCCAGAACCCAGGCAGAGGAGAAAGGTCCCGTAACAGACAATCTGGCTTCATGTCAGCAGAGAATCAGTCTTCATATCATAGCAGAGAATCAGGCTTCACGTCACCCACCACTGCAACAGTCAATTGTCATAAATTTAGGCCCAGCACCCAGGCAGAGGAGAGAGCTCCCGTAACAGAGGATCTGGCTTCATGTCAGCAGAGAATCAGTCTGCATGTCATAGCAGAGAATGAGGCTTCACGTCACCCACCACTGCAACAGTCCATTGGCATATATTTAGGCCTAGCACACAGGCAGAGGAGAGGTTCATTCAACTTTGGGTAGCCTCGCAATATAATGGTAAAATGAAAATAAAAA
The DNA here is from genome assembly GCF_014858855.1 of Bufo gargarizans. Classification (NCBI taxonomy): domain Eukaryota; kingdom Metazoa; phylum Chordata; class Amphibia; order Anura; family Bufonidae; genus Bufo; species Bufo gargarizans. The sequence goes on from NC_058086.1 coordinate 190,322,600, forward strand.
TAGGATTGAATGAGGAAGTGCCCTGGAGTCCAATAATATATGGTTATGGGGAGGTAGTTAATGTCTAATCTGGACAAGGGACGGACAGGTCCTGTGGGATCCATGCCTGGTTCATTTTTATGAACGTCAGCTTGTCCACATTGGCTGTAGACAGGCGGCTGCGTTTGTCTGTAATGACGCCCCCTGCCGTGCTGAATACACGTTCAGACAAAACGCTGGCTGCCGGGCAGGCCAGCACCTCCAAGGCATAAAAGGCTAGCTCTGGCCACGTGGACAATTTAGAGACCCAGAAGTTGAATGGGGCCGAACCATCAGTCAGTACGTGGAGGGGTGTGCACACGTACTGTTCCACCATGTTAGTGAAATGTTGCCTCCTGCTAACACGTTGCGTATCAGGTGGTGGTGCAGTTAGCTGTGGCGTGTTGACAAAAGTTTTCCACATCTCTGCCATGCTAACCCTGCCCTCAGAGGAGCTGGCCGTGACACAGCTGCCTTGGCGACCTCTTGCTCCTCCTCTGCCTTGGCCTTGGGCTTCCACTTGTTCCCCTGTGACATTTGGGAATGCTCTCAGTAGCGTGTCTACCAACGTGCGCTTGTACTCGCGCATCTTCCTATCACGCTCCAGTGCAGGAAGTAAGGTGGGCACATTGTCTTTGTAGCGTGGATCCAGCAGGGTGGCAACCCAGTAGTCCGCACAGGTTAAAATGTGGGCAACTCTGCTGTCGTTGCGCAGGCACTGCAGCATGTAGTCGCTCATGTGTGCCAGGCTGCCCAGGGATAAGGACAAGCTGTCCTCTGTGGGAGGCGTATCGTCATCGTCCTGCCTTTCCCCCCAGCCACGCACCAGTGATGGACCCGAGCTGCGTTGGGTGCCACCCCGCTGTGACCATGCTTCATCCTCATCCTCCTCCACCTCCTCCTCATCCTCGTCCTCCTCGTCCTCCAGTAGTGGGCCCTGGCTGGCCACATTTGTACCTGGCCTCTGCTGTTGCCAAAAACCTCCCTCTGAGTCACTTCGAAGAGACTGGCCTGAAAGTGCTAAAAATGACCCCTCTTCCTCCTCCTCCTCCTCCTCCTCCTGGGCCACCTCCTCTTCCATCATCGCCCTAAGTGTTTTCTCAAGGAGACATAGAAGTGGTATTGTAACGCTGATAACGGTGTCATCGCCACTGGCCATGTTGGTGGAGTACTCGAAACAGCGCAACAGGGCACACAGGTCTCGCATGGAGGCCCAGTCATTGGTGGTGAAGTGGTGCTGTTCTGTAGTGCGACTGACCCGTGCGTGCTGCAGCTGAAACTCCACTATGGCCTGCTGCTGCTCGCACAGTCTGTCCAGCATGTGCAAGGTGGAGTTCCACCTGGTGGGCACGTCGCATATGAGGCGGTGAGCGGGAAGGCCGAAGTTACGCTGTAGCGCAGACAGGCGAGCAGCAGCAGGATGTGAACGCCGGAAGCGCGAACAGACGGCCCGCACTTTATGCAGCAGCTCTGACATGTCGGGGTAGTTGTGAATGAACTTCTGCACCACCAAATTCAGCACATGCGCCAAGCAAGGGATGTGCGTCAAATTGGCTAGTCCCAGAGCTGCAACGAGATTTCGCCCATTATCACACACCACCAGGCCGGGCTTGAGGCTCACCGGCAGCAACCACTCGTCGGTCTGTTGTTCTATACCCCGCCACAACTCCTGTGCGGTGTGGGGCCTGTCCCCCAAACATATGAGTTTCAGAATGGCCTGCTGACGTTTACCCCGGGCTGTGCTGAAGTTGGTGGTGAAGGTGTGTGGCTGACTGGATGAGCAGGTGGAAGAAGAGGAGGAGGAAGCCGAGAAGGAGGAGGTGGCAACAGGAGGCAAAGAATGTTGCCCTGCGATCCTTGGCGGCGGAAGGACGTGCGCCAAACAGCTCTCCGCCTGGGGCCCAGCTGCCACTACATTTACCCAGTGTGCAGTTAGGGAGATATAGCGTCCCTGGCCGTGCTTACTGGTCCACGTATCTGTGGTTAGGTGGACCTTGCTACAGATGGCGTTGCGCAGTGCACACTTGATTTTATCGGATACTTGGTTGTGCAGGGAAGGCACGGCTCTCTTGGAGAAGTAGTGCCGGCTGGGAACAACATACTGTGGGACAGCAAGCGACATGAGCTGTTTGAAGCTGTCTGTGTCCACCAGCCTAAATGACAGCATTTCATAGGCCAGTAGTTTAGAAATGCTGGCATTCAGGGCCAGGGATCGAGGGTGGCTAGGTGGGAATTTACGCTTTCTATCAAATGTTTGTGAGATGGAGAGCTGAACGCTGGCGTGTGACATGGTTGAGACGCTTGGTGACGGAGGTGGTGGTGGTGGTGTTGGTGGTACATCCCCTGTTTGCTGGGCGGCAGGTGCCAACGTTCCTCCAGAGGCGGAGGAAGAGGCCGAGGCGGCAGCAGCAGAATAGGCCGAGGCGGCAGCAGCAGAAGAGGTAGCAGGGGGAGCCTGAGTGACTTCCTTGGTTTTAAGGTGTTTACTCCACTGCAGTTCATGCTTTGCATGCAGGTGCCTGGTCATGCAGGTTGTGCTCAGGTTCAGAACGTTAATGCCTCGCTTCAGGCTCTGATGGCACAGCGTGCAAACCACTCGGGTCTTGTCGTCAGCACATTGTTTGAAGAAGTGCCATGCCAGGGAACTCCTTGAAGCTGCCTTTGGGGTGCTCGGTCCCAGATGGCGGCGGTCAGTAGCAGGCGGAGTCTCTTGGCGGCGGGTGTTCTGCTTTTGCCCACTGCTCCCTCTTTTGCTACGCTGTTGGCTCGGTCTCACCACTGCCTCTTCCTCCGAACTGTGAAAGTCAGTGGCACGACCTTCATTCCATGTGGGGTCTAGGACCTCATCGTCCCCTGCATCGTCTTCCACCCAGTCTTGATCCCTGACCTCCTGTTCAGTCTGCACACTGCAGAAAGACGCAGCAGTTGGCACCTGTGTTTCGTCATCATCAGAGACATGCTGAGGTGGTATTCCCATGTCCTCATCATCAGGAAACATAAGTGGTTGTGCGTCAGTGCATTCTATGTCTTTCACCGCTGGGGAAGGGCTAGGTGGATGCCCTTGGGAAACCCTGCCAGCGGAGTCTTCAAACAGCATAAGAGACTGCTGCATAACTTGAGGCTGAGACAGTTTCCCTGGTATGCATGGGGGTGATGTGACAGACTGATGGGGTTGGTTTTCAGGCGCCATCTGTGCGCTTTCTGCAGAAGACTGGGTGGGAGATAATGTGAACGTGCTGGATCCACTGTCGGCCACCCAATTGACTAATGCCTGTACCTGCTCAGGCCTTACCATCCTTAGAACGGCATTGGGCCCCACCATATATCGCTGTAAATTCTGGCGGCTACTGGGACCTGAGGTAGTTGGTACACTAGGACGTGTGGATGTGGCAGAACGGCCACGTCCTCTCCCAGCACCAGAGGGTCCACTAACACCACCACGACCATGTCCACGTCCGCGTCCCTTACTAGATGTTTTTCTCATTGTTATGGTTCACCACAACAACAAATATATTATTTGGCCCAATGTATTGTATTCAAATTCAGCGGGATATAAATTTGAGGCCTAGTATTTAGGCGCTGGGTGACCGGTATGGATTTAGTGACAGAATTAGACTTGGAAATGCACAGAAGCGTGTGTGTGTGAAGTTATTCTGAATGACCCAATGTGCACCTTGAATATTATATACCCTTTTAGGGATAGATTTCAAATAGCTCTGATATAGCAGAAACCACTAAATTATGAAATTGCTAAATTGGGAATTGTACTTCAACCCAGAACAAAAAATGTGCTTTGACGGACACTAAATATCTTGCCCAGCAACAACAGTACAACGGTGGGTAACGAGAGATTTAGAGGGAATTAAATTTGAGGCCTAGTATTTAGGCGCTGGGTCACCGGTATGGATTTAGTGACAGAATTAGACTTGGAAATACACAGTAGCGGGTGTGTGTGAAGTTATTCTGAATGACCCTATGTGCACCTTCAATATTATATACCCTTTTAGGGATAGATTTCAAATAGCTCTGATATAGCAGAAACCACTAAATTATGAAATTGCTAAATTGGGAATTGTACTTCAACCCAGAACAAAAAATGTGCTTTGACGGACACTAAATATCTTGCCCAGCAACAACAGTACAACGGTGGGTAACGAGAGATTTAGAGGGAATTAAATTTGAGGCCTAGTATTTAGGCGCTGGGTCACCGGTATGGATTTAGTGACAGAATTAGACTTGGAAATACACAGTAGCGGGTGTGTGTGAAGTTATTCTGAATGACCCTATGTGCACCTTCAATATTATATACCCTTTTAGGGATAGATTTCAAATAGCTCTGATATAGCAGAAACCACTAAATTATGAAATTGCTAAATTGGGAATTGTACTTCAACCCAGAACAAAAAATGTGCTTTGACGGACACTAAATATCTTGCCCAGCAACAACAGTACAGCGGTGGGTAACGAGAGATTTAGAGGGAATTAAATTTGAGGCCTAGTATTTAGGCGCTGGGTCACCGGTATGGATTTAGTGACAGAATTAGACTTGGAAATGCACAGAAGCGTGTGTGTGAAGTTATTCTGAATGACCCAATGTGCACCTTCAATATTATATACCCTTTTTGGGATAGATTTCAAATAGCTCTGATATAGCAGGAACCACTAAATTATGAAATTGCTAAATTGGGAATTGTACTTCAACCCAGAACAAAAAATGTGCTTTGACGGGCACTAAATAACTTTCCCAGCTACAACAGGACAACGGTAACGAGAGATTTAGAGGGATTTAAATTTGAGGCCTAGTATTTAGGCGCTGGGTGACAGGTATGGGTTTAGTGACAGAATTAGACTTGGAAATACACAGTAGCGGGTGTGTGTGAAGTTATTCTGAATGACCCTATGTGCACCTTCAATATTATATACCCTTTTAGGGATAGATTTCAAATAGCTCTGATATAGCAGAAACCACTAAATTATGAAATTGCTAAATTGGGAATTGTACTTCAACCCAGAACAAAAAATGTGCTTTGACGGACACTAAATATCTTGCCCAGCAACAACAGTACACCGGTGGGTAACGAGAGATTTAGAGGGAATTAAATTTGAGGCCTAGTATTTAGGCGCTGGGTCACCGGTATGGATTTAGTGACAGAATTAGACTTGGAAATACACAGTAGCGGGTGTGTGTGAAGTTATTCTGAATGACCCTATGTGCACCTTCAATATTATATACCCTTTTTGGGATAGATTTCAAATAGCTCTGATATAGCAGGAACCACTAAATTATGAAATTGCTAAATTGGGAATTGTACTTCAACCCAGAACAAAAAATGTGCTTTGACGGGCACTAAATAACTTTCCCAGCTACAACAGGACAACGGTAACGAGAGATTTAGAGGGATTTAAATTTGAGGCCTAGTATTTAGGCGCTGGGTGACAGGTATGGGTTTAGTGACAGAATTAGACTTGGAAATACACAGTAGCCGGTGTGTGTGAAGTTATTCTGAATGACCCTATGTGCACCTTCAATATTATATACCCTTTTTGGGATAGATTTCAAATAGCTCTGATATAGCAGAAACCACTAAATTATGAAATTGCTAAATTGGGAATTGTACTTCAACCCAGAACAAAAAATGTGCTTTGACGGACACTAAATATCTTGCCCAGCAACAACAGTACAGCGGTGGGTAACGAGAGATTTAGAGGGAATTAAATTTGAGGCCTAGTATTTAGGCGCTGGGTCACCGGTATGGATTTAGTGACAGAATTAGACTTGGAAATACACAGTAGCGGGTGTGTGTGAAGTTACTCTGAATGACCCTATGTGCACCTTCAATATTATATACCCTTTTTGGGATAGATTTCAAAGAGCTCTGATATAGCAGGAACCACTAAATTATGAAATTGCTAAATTGGGAATTGTATTTCAACCCAGAACAAGAAATGTGCTTGAACGGACACTAAATAACTCGCCCAGCTACAGCACTAGGGACAGATTTAGCTGGATATAAATTTGAGGCCTAGTATTTAGGCGCTGGGTGACAGGTATGGGTTTAGTGACAGAATTAGACTTGGAAATACACAGTAGCGGGTGTGTGTGAAGTTATTCTGAATGACCCTATGTGCACCTTCAATATTATATACCCTTTTAGGGATAGATTTCAAATAGCTCTGATATAGCAGAAACCACTAAATTATGAAATTGCTAAATTGGGAATTGTACTTCAACCCAGAACAAAAAATGTGCTTTGACGGACACTAAATATCTTGCCCAGCAACAACAGTACAGCGGTGGGTAACGAGAGATTTAGAGGGAATTAAATTTGAGGCCTAGTATTTAGGCGCTGGGTCACCGGTATGGATTTAGTGACAGAATTAGACTTGGAAATACACAGTAGCGGGTGTGTGTGAAGTTATTCTGAATGACCCTATGTGCACCTTCAATATTATATACCCTTTTTGGGATAGATTTCAAATAGCTCTGATATAGCAGGAACCACTAAATTATGAAATTGCTAAATTGGGAATTGTACTTCAACCCAGAACAAAAAATGTGCTTTGACGGGCACTAAATAACTTTCCCAGCTACAACAGGACAACGGTAACGAGAGATTTAGAGGGATTTAAATTTGAGGCCTAGTATTTAGGCGCTGGGTGACAGGTATGGGTTTAGTGACAGAATTAGACTTGGAAATACACAGTAGCGGGTGTGTGTGAAGTTATTCTGAATGACCCTATGTGCACCTTCAATATTATATACCCTTTTTGGGATAGATTTCAAATAGCTCTGATATAGCAGAAACCACTAAATTATGAAATTGCTAAATTGGGAATTGTACTTCAACCCAGAACAAAAAATGTGCTTTGACGGACACTAAATATCTTGCCCAGCAACAACAGTACAGCGGTGGGTAACGAGAGATTTAGAGGGAATTAAATTTGAGGCCTAGTATTTAGGCGCTGGGTCACCGGTATGGATTTAGTGACAGAATTAGACTTGGAAATACACAGTAGCGGGTGTGTGTGAAGTTACTCTGAATGACCCTATGTGCACCTTCAATATTATATACCCTTTTTGGGATAGATTTCAAAGAGCTCTGATATAGCAGGAACCACTAAATTATGAAATTGCTAAATTGGGAATTGTATTTCAACCCAGAACAAGAAATGTGCTTGAACGGACACTAAATAACTCGCCCAGCTACAGCACTAGGGACAGATTTAGCTGGATATAAATGTGAGGCCTAGTATTTAGGCGCTGGGTGACCGGTATGGATTTAGTGACAGAATTAGACTGGGATATGGCCAAAAAATGAACAGACTATTGCTGGTTAAATGCACTTGGTGTGACAGCTTCACCCTGATGTAGGCTTTAGCCAAAAAACAACCACACCATTGAGGGTTAAATGCACTTGGTGACAGGCGCAGCTTGCCCCTGATTTTGTATATGGCCAAAAAATGAACAGACTATTGCTGGTTAAATGCACTTGGTGTGCACAGCTTCACCCTGATGTAGGCTTTAGCCAAAAAACAACCACACCATTGAGGGTTAAATGCACTTGGTGACAGGCGCAGCTTGCCCCTGATTTTGTATATGGCCAAAAAATGAACAGACTATTGCTGGTTAAATGCACTTGGTGTGACAGCTTCACCCTGATGTAGGCTTTAGCCAAAAAACAACCACACCATTGAGGGTTAAATGCACTTGGTGACAGGCGCAGCTTGCCCCTGATTTTGTATATGGCCAAAAAATGAACAGACTATTGCTGGTTAAATGCACTTGGTGTCACAGCTTCACCCTGATGTAGGCTTTAGCCAAAAAACAACCACACCATTGAGGGTTAAATGCACTTGGTCGCAGCTTGTGCTGGCGCACCACAAGACACAAAATGGCCGCCGATCACCCCAGAAAAATGAGACTGACAAACGGTCTGTGCAGCCTAAAAACAGTGAGCAATTGAGGATCAGCAGCTCAATGATCCACAGCTGCAGATCGATCAGTTAATCAAGTCCTTTGGAGGAGTTAATCTGCCTAATCTCGCCCTACTGTCGCAGCCGCAACCTCTCCCTACGCTAATCAGAGCAGAGTGACGGGCGGCGCTATGTGACTCCAGCTTAAATAGAGGCTGGGTCACATGGTGCTCTGGCCAATCACAGCCATGCCAATAGTAGGCATGGCTGTGATGGCCTCTTGGGGCAAGTAGTATGACGCTTGTTGATTGGCTGCTTTGCAGCCTTTCAAAAAGCGCCAAGAAAGCGTCACAAAAGCGCGAAGAAAGCGACGAACACCGAACCCGAACCCGGACTTTTACGAAAATGTCCGGGTTCGGGTCCGTGTCACGGACACCCCAAAATTCGGTACGAACCCGAACTATACAGTTCGGGTTCGCTCATCCCTAGTGTCCGCGGTAATAGACCCCAGTCGCAAAGTCCATATTACCAGATACAAAAGACCCACAGCACTCCTCTTGTAGAAAAATATTAATTTATTCAACAAACATTATGCAATGTTTCAAATGGGGATTCAAAATGTTGCATAACGTTAAATGAATAAAGGAATACTTTTTGTACAAGAGGAGTGCTGCGGGTCTTTTGTATCTGATAATACTCCTGCGTGCATGACCACTGGGGGGAAAAAAACTGCAATTTTGACTTAATATCCTAAAATAATTAATAAAAATAAAGGAAAAGTAATAAAATGAATTAAATGTTTGCAAGTTCTTTGGATGTAAATGTCAGACATACCCTCGGTGGCCATGTTCGTCATTGTACTCTATGCAAAGTCCATTATTATAGAAGACTTAGTAGATATTACTTCTAAAGACCGGCAGCCAGATTTCGGCTGCATTATTTTAAGAGCTCCCACGGAAGGTCCTGGATTGCCCGCAGTGGTGAAGTTCAGTAGTCCTTGAAATTATTTCCTTTGGATTATTGTGGGTTTTGTAAAGTAGTGAAGACATGGGGAACAATCTCAATTTCTCTTCAGCAAGGCTGTCTCAATACTTTCCAGATATGCATAGCATTGAGCACAGCCAAGCGTGCACAAGCCTCCAGTCTGCCAGCTAGCCTGTATCTCAGAGATTAGCAGTGTTTGCTGGCGAGCATAAGGCAGGCTGCTAATGTGCGTCCTATGTTCAAAAAGTGTGACCTGAAGTACTGGTACCAACAAGTCTGCTCAACCCTGTTTAGATTAATTGCCTGAGTCGCAAACATGTTTTTCATGCAGCGAGCAACTCTTTCCTCTACTCATTAGTAAAAGGCAATCATCTGGTAAAGATTCATTTCAGAATTTTAAAGTGTCGGTTTAATAACATTTAATATATTAATGATCCGTTTATACATTGCTATGATGAGGCTCAAAGTTGCAGTAAAAGCTGTAAGACTTTGTTGCATCTAATCACAATAACATACAGGGTTTGTATACTTCTGCAACTATGTTTTATGCAATACATAAAAAAACTGAAGGAACAAGTAAAATAGTCTTGATTTAACCCCTCAATGCATAATGCCATACATGTGAGTCATTAACGTGCAGGGGATGTATGTATCAGACTAATGCCCTGAGCTCGCTTCACACATGGCAGGTATATAATATAGCAATAGCGACCGCAGCATCTGAAGGGTTAGACAGAGGGAGAGGGCTCCTTCTGTCCTCTGATTGAAGCCCCCACCGGTTTTGATTGGTTGCTATAACATTCTAGAGGCTTGTAAAGGTTCCCTGGCCTGTCATAGTAAACTTGCTGCTAAGCATTGCATGAGGCACAGCTCAGCAGGCAGCCTGTGAAACTTCCATAGACTGCAATAATATTCTATTGCAGTCTATGAGATAAGCGATCAGAAGATCACATTTACAAGTCCCCCCAAGGGACTAAAAAGTACAGTAATTTTTTACTAAATTAAAAAATATTAGAAATCACCCCCTTTCAATACTTTACAAAAAATATATAATAGGTATCACCGTGTCCAAAAATTAAATATTAAATTGTGCCACAAGCCCAGGAGTCAGGAAGAGTGGTAGTGGTTCTTTAACAGTCAATCACAGAGGAAAGCCTCACACCAATGCTCCCTAGGCCCAGGCCAGTGATGGGAGGGAAGACCCTTCCTTCCCTCAGGGCACACCCTAATGGGGCTCCTGCCTGACTGTAATTGTGGTAACCTTGATGTTATAGGTTTGGTGGGGGTGCAAGGCAGGATGTATAGGGTGCAATGGCTGGTATAGGGTGCTAGAGTCAGTAACCAGGCCAAATGTAGGAAATAAACATCTTTCTTTACTAAAGTGCAGAAAGGGAGTTATAGTACATCCAATAGTATCAAAACGCGAATAAAAAAAAAATCACTGTGCAAACCATATATAACAAAGTATGGATTAGTAAGGATGGGATTTATAGTACTCTTTCCTCCCTATCTTCCCAAAGTCTCTCTCCAGAATCTATGGCTAGTATTACTCTTGCAAAGGTGGATGTAATTTCCAACTGATGGATACAAGGTTAAAGAAATGGTTGTCCAGAGGGTCTCCAAGAATGAAGGGTGTGTAAGCAATATCCCCCTCCCTGCTATAAAGTCTATCAGCTTTGATCAGCAAAGTTCTTTACTGACTGACTCCAAAGCTCACCCATGCAAATTCTGTGCCTTAATGGTTCTTTTCTTTATCTCTCTCTTTCTATGGAGTACTGTGGAAATATCTTTCACCTTAGTAGATAATCTTCATAGGGGATTCTCTGTAATATTGCTCCAGTCCTGTGAGGAGTGGAGCAAATGTAACAGCTCTCCCTTTCTCCCTGCAAACTCACTACTAAACTAGACTGACTGAGCTAGGGAGATTCAGGATTTACACCCAACTTACTGCACGGACCAAGTCAGAGTAGTTAACCCTATCTAATCCATACAAAAGCTATGTTAGGTTAATTACAAGGTATGAACATATACAATAGCATTAAATAACATTCCATCTATATATATATAAAGAAGGACATATACAGACGTGGACAAAATTGTTGGTACCCTTTGGTCAATGAAAGAAAAAGTCACAATGGTCACAGAAATAACTTTAATCTGACAAAAGTAATAATAAATTAAAATTCTATAAATGTTAACCAATGAAAGTCAGACATTGTTTTTCAACCATGCTTCAACAGAATTATGTAAAAAAATAAACTCATGAAACAGGCATGGACAAAAATGATGGTACCCCTAACTTAATATTTTGTTGCGCAACCTTTTGAGGCAATCACTGCAATCAAACGCTTCCTGTAACTGTCAATGAGACATCTGCACCTCTCAGCAGGTATTTTGGCCCACTCCTCATGAGCAAACTGCTCCAGTTGTGTCCGGTTTGAAGGGTGCCTTTTCCAGACTGCATGTTTCAGCTCCTTCCAAAGATGCTCAATAGGATTGAGGTCAGGGCTCATAGAAGGCCACTTTAGAATAGTCCAATTTTTTCCTCTTAGCCATTCTTGGGTGTTTTTAGCGGTGTGTTTTGGGTCATTGTCCTGTTGCAAGACCCATGACCTGCGACTGAGACCAAGCTTTCTGACACTGGCTAGTACATTTCTCTCTAGAATTCCTTGATAGTCTTGAGATTTCATTGTACCCTGCACAGATTCAAGACACCCTGTGCCAGACGCAGCAAAGCAGCCCCAGAACATAACAGAGCCTCCTCCATGTTTCACAGTAGGGACAGTGTTCTTTTCTTGATATGCTTCATTTTTTCGTCTGTGAACATACAGCTGATGTGCCTTGGCAAAAACTTCGATTTTTGTCTCATCTGTCCACAGGACATTCTCCCAGAAGCTTTGTGGCTTGTCAACATGTAGTTTGGCATATTCCAGTCTTGCTTTTTTATGATTCGTTTTCAACAATGGTGTCCTCCTTGGTCGTCTCCCATGTAGTCCACTTTGGCTCAAACAACGACGGATGGTGCGATCTGACACTGATGTTCCTTGAGCATGAAGTTCACCTTGAATCTCTTTAGAAGTCTTTCTAGGCTCTTTTGTTACCATTCGGATTATCCGTCTCTTAGATTTGTCATCAATTTTCCTCCTGCGGCCACGTCCAGGGAGGTTGGCTACAGTCCCATGGATCTTAAACTTATGAATAATATGTGCAACTGTACTCACAGGAACATCTAGTTGCTTGGAGATGGTCTTATAGCCTTTACCTTTAACATGCTTGTCTATAATTTTCTTTCTGATCTCTTGAGACAGCTCTTTCCTTTGCTTCCTCTGGTCCATGTCGAGTGTGGTACACACCATATCACCAAACAACACAGTGATTACCTGGAGCCATATATATAGGCCCAATGGCTGATTACAAGGTTGTAGACACCTGTGATGCTAATTAGTGGACACACCTTGAATTAACATGTCCCTTTGGTCACATTATGTTCTGTGTTTTCTAGGGGTACCATCATTTTTGTCCATGCCTGTTTCATGAGTTTATTTTTTTACATAATTCTGTTGAAGCATGGTTGAAAAACAATGTCTGACTTTCATTGGTTAACATTTATAGAATTTTAATTTATTATTACTTTTGTCAGATTAAAGTTATTTCTGTGACCATTGTGACTTTTTCTTTCATTGACCAAAGGGTACCAACAATTTTGTCCACGTCTGTATATGTATGTATGTATGGTCCGCGATCACTCAAAAACGCAATCATCAATTTCAACGAAACTTGGTATACATATCCCTTGCTACCTGGAAAGAAATCTTGTGGGAGTCACAGCTCTCTAGGATGTACAATTCCTGAGATATTTCCAAAAAATGACCTGCATTAGCCAATACAAGCCTGTAATTAATTTCCTTCATATCCCAACTGCCATACACACGGTCACATGTCCCTTATCAGCCAATAGAAGCTCGCAGGCCCTTAATCTCCACATATACACAGTTTTGCTCCAAGTTTCCATAACAACCCAGCCATTTTTCTTCACTGCTGCAGGTCAGCTTTAAAGGGGCAGGGCACTATGAATGACACTGTTAAGGGAGTGGAGTGCTGTGGAGGTGACAGTTCAGAGGGCAGGTAGGGTGATTTAAAAACTCTGCCCCCTGTTCCCACTAAGCCATGCCCCCAATCTGGTTAGGGCACGCCATCTCCCACTCTGCAGCTGTCAGGGATTAAGCAAATAAAGTTAAAAATCAACTTCTGTCAGCTGCAGGGGTGGGAGGGAGGGTGACTTTCTCCCTGCAGCTCACGGTCAGACAGCACAGTGCTGCTGTCTGAGAGTGAGCTGTTCAAAAGGACACCCTGTGTGAGATACTCCCAAAAAATACATTAGCTAATAGAAGCCTGGTCACATAACCCTTATCAGCCAATAGAAGCTTTCAGGCCCTTAGCCTCCACATACACACAGGTTTACACAAGGTTTATATAACAACCCAGACATTTTTCTTCACTGCTGCAGGACAGCTTTAAATGGGCAGGGTGCTGTGGATGACACTGTTAAGGGAGTGGAGTGCTGTGGAGGTCACAGTTCAGGGGCAGGTAGGGTGGCCATTCATGCTAACCTCAAAAGGCAGACTTAAAAACCCCACCTCTAGGTACCACTAAGCCACTCCCCTTCCTACTCCGCAGCCCATGGGGATTAAACAAATTAAGGTAAAAATCAACTTCTGTCAGCTGCAGGGGTGGGAGGGAGGGTGACTTTCTCCCTGCATCTAATGCTCACACAGAACATTGCTGCTGTCTAAGAGTGAGCTGTTCAAAAGAACATCCCTGTGTCCGTCTAGGTCCTGCACCAAACGGAGGACAGAGAGTCTGAAAGCTGGACTGTCCGGCCTAAAACTGGACCTCTGGCCACCCTAGGGGCAGGCTGCTGTGGAGGTCACAGTTAAGGGGACGGTCCGCTATGGAGGTCAGTGTTAAGTGGCAGATTGCTGTAGAGGCCACTGTCAAGGGAACGGGGTGTTGTGGAAATCACTGTTAAGGAAATGAGGTAAAGTGGAGGTCACTAATAAATGGGAGGTGGCTGTGGAGGTCACTGTTAAGGAGGCGGGATGCTGCCCAGGTCACTGTTAAAGGGGCAGGCTGCTGTGAAGGTCATTGATAACGTGGCAGGATGCTGTGAAGGTCACTGTTAAATGGGCGGGTGCAGTGGAAATCTCTGTTAAGGGAACAGGGAACTGTGCAGGTCACAGTTAAGGGGGCAATCCGCTATAGAGGTCAGTGTTAAGGGGCGGGTTAGTGTAGAGGTCACTGTTAAAGGAACAGAGCTCTGTAGAAATCACTGTTAAGGGGGCGGGTTATTGTGGATATCACTGTTAACAAGACGGGGTACTGTGGAGGTCACTAATAAACAGTCGGCCACTGTGGAGGTCACTGTTAAAGGGGAGGGCGCTGTGGATGTTACTGTTAAGGGGGCAGGCCGCTGTGGAGGTCACTGTTGAAGGGGCGGGGTACTGTAGATGTCACTGTTATTGTGGATACTGTCGATATCTTTTAACGACACACACAAACATTAAATGAAATAGATGAAATATACCTGTGCGAAGCCGGATCCTTCTTCTAGTAATATTATATAACATAAACAGTTTGAAAGTCCAAATGCTGTAATGTAAAAAACAAATAAAAATGCATGTTTCACCATTTTTTGGTTGTCTTGACCTCCCAAAAAATTGAATAAAAAGTGATCAAAAAGTTCTACGTTCCACAAAATAGTACCAATAAAAAACTACAAAAACTAAATCATCCTGCAAAAAACATGGCCTCACACAGCTCTGCATAACATGAAAACATAAAAAAGTTATTTTTTCCTGTTTCCAATACAAGACGTGGTAATTTAATTGATGCCATTGAAAAGTACAACTTGTTCTGCAAAAATGTGAAATGATTGTGAAATAACAATGTAAAAAAGTTGTGGCTTTTGGAATATAGAAAGGAAAACATCAAACCACAAAAACAAAACTTGACTTTGACAGTGTAATGAAATGGAAACAGCTGACTGGCAGGTTTACCGGGTCAGATATTGATGATAGGTCATCAATATAATCTGCTGCACAACCCCTTTAAGGCTCCTATGACGACCTATGCATCTCCATGGTTACAGAGTACAAGTTAAATCTGAATTTGGTTTGAAATAAGTAGGAGCTGAGGGAGTCACTGCAGATATTTTTAGGCCATAGCTAAGGAGACACATAGGTCTGTATAGGAGGTAGTGTAAGATTTGTTCAGATTTTCATTTTAAGTGTATTGATACAACAAAAATGTTTTCAATAGCCCTTAAAGGGGTTGTCCGGGTTCAGAGATGAGCCCGGACATAACCAGAATTTCACTCAGGCAGCCCCCCATTTCATGCTCCAATATTCTCCCTTCCCCTGTGCAGAATTGAGCAGGGCAAGGGCTTTTTTATTTACAATAACACACTGCTTGGCTGAGGCTTCTGCCCACCAGTGTGTTCAGTGATGTCACCGGTTCTGATGGACCGGCTTTAGCGCTGCCCTAGTCGTTTTACAGGCTAGGGCAGCATTAAAGCCCGCCCATCAGTGCCAGTGACATCACCGGGCTCACTGCTGGGTCGACACCTATGGAGAGCCCGGTATGTCACTGGATCTCCTGAAAATGCCTTTGCCCTGCACGATTTAGAGCAGGGAAAAGGAGAGCATCAGAGCATAAAATGCTCTCATGCTAATATGAGGGGGCTGCCTGGGTGAAAATATGGGTATGTCTGGGTTCAGCTCTGAACTCAGACAACCCCTTTACAGTAGGTGGGGAAAACATATCAAGATTATAGCCAATCAGAGCTTATTAAGGAGAGGAGGAGATTGCTGATCTTGTTGGAAGCAGTGACCTTGGCAGTGGCAAGGGGAATAGTAGTGTTGAGCAAATCGTTCAAAGTAGACTTTGATCCGAATTTCAGGGAAAATTTGATTCACAAAACCTGAATTTCCTTGTGCTTCGTGGTAACGAATTAGCTTTCCCAAAAATGAAGGTTAAAAAAAAATATATATCAATTTGAGCATGAAGAGTCCACCTCCGCCATCTTGATTGAAGATCTTGCTCAAAGTCTTGTGCGTGGTGACCTATGACGTTATCATGTCACCGCATGAGATTTTGGCTCTTTAATCATGATGGCTGGGGCGATTCTTCACAATTAAATGGATAAGGTGAGTATTTATTTATTTTTTATTTTTTCAAACAGATTAACCCCGCACAGCCCTCAATGGTAATCTCAGATGCCACGATCAGCAATGAAACCAGATGGAGCAGTAGTAGGCACAGGGCCGTCTTTACCAAGGGGCAAAAAAGAATAGAATAAAAATAATCTACAATCAGAAAATAAAAACTGATTAGGCTACTTTCACACTTGCGTTCAGAGCGGATCCGTCTGAGATGGATCCGCTCATATAATGCAGACGGTGGCTCCGTTCAGAACGGATCCATCTGCATTATATTGTAAAACATTTTCTAAGTGTCAAAGTAGCCTCAGACGGATCCGTCCAGACTTTACATTGAAAGTCAATGGGGGACAGATCCGTTTGAAAATTGAGTCATAGTGTGTCATATTCAAACGGATCCGTCCCCATTGACTTACATTGTAAGTCTGCACGGATCCGTTTGCCTCCGCACGGCCAGGCGGACACCCGAACGCTGCAAGCATCCATTTGCCTGCGGAGCGGAGGCCAAACGCTGCCAGACTGATGCATTCTGAGCGGATCCGCATCCACTCAGAATGCATTAGGGCTGGACGGAAGCGTTCGGGGCCGCTTGTGAGAGCCTTTAAACGGAACTCACAAGCGGAGCCCCGAACGCTAGTGTGAAAGTAGCCTTAGAAAAAGTGTCACTCATCTGGTTTTAAAGGGGTTGGCTTATCTCAGACATTGATGACCTATCCCTAGGATATGTCAAAAATCTCAGGTGCAAGTCCCACCTCTGGGACCCACTCCTATCTCCAGAACGGGGATGCCGAAGGGAACAGAGAGCAGCTGTGCATGTGAGGCCACCCTTCACACACCACTGTGGGAGTTTTGTAAATAGCCGAGCACTGGGTCGGCTATTTTCGACAGTCCCATAGCTTGAGTGGTGTGCTCACCATTCAATGATATGGGACTTCCAAAATTAGCTGATCGCCCTCACTATGGGACTTTCAAAAATAGCTGAGTGCACTGGAGCATAGTGATGAAGGATAGTGTTCTGCTTCTCTTTTGGGGCCCCGTTCTGGAAACAGGAGCAGGTCCTATCTGAAATTGATGACATTTGCTAGCAATATGCCATCATTGTTTGAGATGGGCCAAGCCTTTTAACTGTCAGAATTGTAAATTCTTGATGACACATTTCCTTTGAAGTGGTGTCAGACCCAAACTACCTTCGACCCCGTACCCAGGTGCTACTCCAGGTCCATTGTATAGAAGCTCCAGATTATTTTGTAGCCTGGACAGCAAGCTATGTGTCGGAGTGCCCAATTATTGATATGTAACTGATACTGTAATTAATACTGTAACTGATATGTAATCGTCCTTTGAAGTTTCAGCAAAGTCATCCCCACCATGCTACCACAAAACTTGTGCTTCCTCAAGCAAAATGCTTACCTTGTGTCATGACAAGTACTGTACTTGGTTACATAAATTTGTCAAAAGTCTAGAGGACATGCAAAACAAAGAAGGTCATGGTGCCTTGTATTGAAATTTCAGGAGTCATGGAAGAAATGTGCTTTCTAATCTGGTATTTGCAATGCGGTTTATTGTAGTAGACAGGGCTTTGCAGATAAGCATTGGAAACCCGAAACTCATTGTGATCCAGAGCTGACTATCTGTCATATTTAACTATACTCAGGTGGGAGCTTGTGGCCAAAGATCGCTTTTGGCAAGCACTCACCATCCCGACTCATTGTTTGTCTTGTGAGACGCTTTTGGACGACCACTGAGCCATTTCTAGAGGGAGGATAATTGAATAAAAGCAGATTTTCCTTGGCTCTTCCATCCATTTCATTTAGGCTTGTGAAATAAATGAAAAATAACAGCATCTTAAATAAATGGATGAGTCGAGGAGCCGGATGCGCTTTGCAATCTGAGAGTCTGGCATGAAAGTCAGTCCCAAGCATCTCATGAAATGAACGGCACAGACTGACCTTTCTCTGGAAATATTTGCCCACCTGTTTATAGGGACGTGAACTTTGCTTTTCATTTGGCGAGATTTATTTTCAATAAACTTTTCTGTTGCTGAGACTGGACACAATATCAACCAGACATTATGGATTAGGGAAAGGCTAAAGCATACTATAACATTTCATACGTGGCCTGAGCTGGGATTATGGGAGTGGTAGTTCAGATTTAAAGGAATAGGGTAAAATTTCTTCATCAGATGGATCACTGTTTCTAGTGCTTCTGATGAACAGTAGTGGATCATTGCCCAGGATTTATATAAAGTAATGTATGTTCATACTTATTTGGTTTCTCAAGGATGATGTCTAAAGTTTTCTTAAAGAGTACTTGAACGAATGTTTCACTGGACGAACAAGCATTTTGGGTGATCTGTAGCACCTTTAGACAGGCAGATTTTCGGGAACGAGCTTTCTTGGGAATTTCCTTCCCGATAATCGACCCCAACATCAAGCTGTGTAAATCCAGCACTAGAATATTATTCTTAAAGGATATGGACACCTTTGTTTAAAAAATAATAATAATTCACACAAAGCAATTTATTATTAGGGATGAGCGAATTTCAAATTTTGAAATTCGTTTTCGGTTCGGGTTGTGGTATAATGTGAATTGCGTTATGGAATCCATTACGACGCAATTCCATGATGGAATGCATAATGGAATGCCTTTAGAGGCATTCCGTTATTCATTCCGTCATAATAGAAGTCTATGGCCTGCATAACGGATCCGTCCGGTTTCTGTTATGCAGGAGAGAACTTCAGCATAACGGAAACCAGACGGATCCGTTATACAGGCCATAGCCTTCTATTATGACGGAATGAATAACGGAATGCCTCTAATGGCATTCCGTTATGCATTCCGTCATTGAATTGCGTTATGGTCCATGGTAACAGAATCCATAACGCAATTCACATTATACCACAACCAAAACCGAAAACAAAGTTAAAAATATTAAATTAACTCATCCCTATTTATTATGTGGAGAAAATAATTTCTCCAATTGGTTGTATTTATCTTTCTTTTTTCGTCTTTCAGAAAATGAAGACACAAAAACATGATTTTTTCCCAAAAATTATTTTATTCTGTAAAACCAAAATAAAAATAAATAAAAAATAGACATATTAGGTATCGCCGTGTCCATAACGACCTGTTCTATTAAAATATCACATAATCTACCCTGTCAGGTGAACCTTGTAAAACACTAACAAAATAGCATTTTTTTGGGTTACCGTGCCTCACAAAAAGTGTAAGATATATATATATATATATATATATATATATATAGAGAATTAACACACCGCGGCACTTCCATAAGGTGAAAAATGTGAGAATCTTTATTCACCCAAGCAGCGACGTTTCGGTCCGCTTGCTGGGACCATTTTCAAGCGGCTTGAAAATGGTCCCAGCAAGCGGACCGAAACGTCGCTGCTTGGGTGAATAAAGATTCTCACATTTTTCACCTTATGGAAGTGCCGCGGTGTGTTAATTCTCTGGCTATTGGGCACTGTGGTTGAGTGTCGATACCGCTGGCACCCTGCGTCTACTACAAGGAGTGCTGCCCTGAACTTTCATCTATATATATATATATATATATATATATATACACACACACACAATGCACAACTACCTTTAGCAAAAGATTTATATACTGCAGGAGTAACCCTAATATATATATATATATATATATATATATATATATATATATATACTGTATATATATATGTATATAGGCAGCACAGCAGGCCAAATATCAATATGGAGGTGCAGGCCAATGGATCCAGCATCAAATCCAGGACAATGTAAGAATAAAAAAAAATGGCAGCACTCTCACAAAAAATGAGTGAAAAGAAAAACACTTTATTCACTACTGTGGTTACAACTTGTGTTGAGTGAACTTGTGTTTCAAGTTCTGCGTACAAGGTTCAGGTTCTGGTTATCTAAGAATTCCATTATGGATTCTGCTACCACGGACCATAACTTATAGTCCATGATAGCGGAATCCATCACGGAATTCTTAGATAACCTGAACCTTGTACGCTGAACTTGAAACACTAGTCGCAATGTTTCAGCTCATAGTTTGAAAAAAAGGCTTTGTGAATGAGCTTAAAAAAATGCGACCACAGGTTGGGGTTATTGATTTTTAGTGCACAAAGGTGTCCATAGCCTTTTAGATAGTCAGGACCACCATGTGTTTTGACTGTGAACTGGCTTTTAAAAATGTCAGCAGGACAATAATCATACAGTAAATAGGGATGAACTCCTTTATTTAAATTCAATTCTGGTCTGATTTGGTGGGACTGGCCGGCTAATTTGATTTGAGTCAGAATAAGCTTGACTAGAATCAATAGTGCGCCAATTTCCTGGAATATTTTTCTCTCTTGCTACATTGATTCTCCTGAATTGACTGAATCAGAAATTTTGGGAAAATTTGTATTATATTTCAGAATCTTCTAATTAATTCACTCATCTGTAGTTATAAAGATCAAGAAACAAGGGATGTTTTAGTTAAAAACTGGTGTCCAAGTAATACAAATTGAATCAATTAACCCTAAATATCCACATCCACGTACATCCCACGGTCTATTTACTGTACATGCGGTATCGGTAAGAACGGGACACAAACACAGTCTGACAGCCCATCCTCTAATATGTTTGACCCTGCTTTTAAAATCAGGGAATATTTTAAAATATCTTCTCCACTGATTCACTGGGAGGCAAATTAGGAAATTCACTTTGAATATCAAACCAAGTAAACTGAATCTTCGATGCTACACAGATGAATGAGTGACTGAGCTTAGTGAAAAATTCTATTTTTCCCCCAGATACAAATCTCATAGTTAATAAAACTGATTCTTTCATCGCACTGCCTAACAAGTACCCGGCTAAATAAATAAAAAAAAAGTGAAGGAAATTGCTTAGTATTAGCACCGTAAAATGGGTTATGCCATAATTAATGTAAGATATGAAAATCAGATATCATATAGTACATGGAAATCTCTTTCTAAAAAAAGCTAGAAGCAGCCCTGTACCTCACAAGGGTCCACAGGTCTCCCCATTTATTGTTCCCATTGCTCTGCTAGATTTATTTCAAGCTAGCAACTCCGGAGGTGTGTCCTTCCTAAGAGGGGGTGTCTTTTCTGCTGCAGCTCTCTCCCTATTACAGCTCAGGGGAAAGTCCTTTCTGTTGTAGCTCTCTTCCTATGGCCTCTTTCACTCGAGCTTGACGGATTGGCTCCGGATGCGTTCCGGGTGCGTTCAGTGAAACTTGCATTATTTTGCAATCAAGTTCAGTCAGTTTTGTCTGGGATTGCATTTAGTTGTTCAGTTTTTTTCCGTGCGGGTGCAATGCGTTTTGATGCGTTTTTCATACGCGTGATAAAAAACTGAAGGTTTACAAACAACATCTCTTGGCAATCATCCGTGAAAAACTCCCTGCATCCTTTCTGCGATTTTCACTGAAGTCCCATTCACTTCTATGGGGCCAGGGCTGCGTGAAAAACGCAGAATATAGGACACACTTCACTCAACGCAGAACTGATGCGTGAAAAAAAACACTTATGTACACAGACCCATTGAAATGAATGGGTCAGGATTCAGTGCGGGTGCTATGCGTTCATGTCACGCATTGAACCTGTGTGGAAAACTCGCTCGTGTGAAAGGGGCCTATCACAGCTCAGGGGTCCATGTCCTCTCTCCTGCAGCTCTCTCTCTTTAAAGGGGTTGTCCAGGTTCAGAGCTGAACCTGGACAGCCCTCCATTTTCACCCCGGCAGCCCCCCTGACATGAGCATCGGAGCAGTTCATGCTCCGATGCTCTCCTTTGCCCTGCGCTAAATCGCGCAGGGCAAAGGCATTTTTCAGAGTTCCGGTGACGTACCGGGCTCTCCATGGGGCTCACAGGAACCCCGGTGACGTCACCGGCACTGATGGGCGGGATTTGGCTCTGCCCTAGCCAGTAAAACGGCTAGGGCAGAGCTAAAGCCCGCCCCTCAGAGACGGTGACGTCACCGAACACACCGCTGGGCGGAAGTTACCGCCCGGCAGTGTGTTATTAAAAACAAAAGAGCCTGTGCCCTGCGCGATCTAGCGCAGGGCACTGGAGCGCATCGGAGCATGAGATGCTCCGATGCTAGGCTCAGGGGGGCTGCCGGGGTGAAAATAAGGGTATGTCCGGGTTCAGCTCTGAACCCGGACAACCCCTTTAACTATCATAGCTTTTAACAGTAGATATGGCTGGTGGCAGTTAAAGGATAAAGCTGATGACCATGTGCGACCATACTTATCCAGCTCAGCAGATGGATGTGCACATTCATATGGAGACTAAACACCAGAGGGAGCTATTATCATGAAGTAAAAAAAAATGGAACCTTTGCAACAGAAAATAACTTACAAAAGTAACTATTTTTGTTTATGCTGCATTATTTTAAAATTATATCTAATAGGGGCACAAGCCCTTAAGGGTGCATTTTATCGAGTAATCATATGTATTCCCTGCAGCTTCAACTATCTCACACTAATCAGATAAAGATGGTTGACGTTCGTAATATGTGTGATTATATATTATTACAGCCTGATGAACGTATTAAAAGAAAATAAACAAAATTTTATTATAATCCATTTAGAATCGGGCAGATTCTATATGTCACAAAATGTGACCATGAGGCAACCAGACTTAAATAGTGTAGACTGGGATAATGTATAACCCACTGCACTCATTAAAATCTGGAATAGTTCTATTGCTTGCTAGCAAGGTGCTGCTAATGATATGCAAGCAAAGAAAAACGGACACGGTCCTATTGGATTATGGGCTAGGGCGTGACAACAGCACTCCTCTGTGTAGACAATCCTATCTGACAACTGCGGATGTACAATTGATGGCTATTTTCTGAGAGAGCTATACACTCACCTAAAGAATTATTAGGAACACCATACTAATACGGTGTTGGACCCCCTTTTGCCTTCAGAACTGCCTTAATTCTACGTGACATTGATTCAACAAGGTGCTGATAGCATTCTTTAGAAATGTTGGCCCATATTGATAGGATAGCATCTTGCGGTTGATGGACATTTGAGGGATGCACATCCAGGGCACGAAGCTCCCGTTCCACCACATCCCAAAGATGCTCTATTGGGTTGAGATCTGGTGACTGTGGGGCCATTTTAGTACAGTGAACTCATTGTCATGTTCAAGAAACCAATTTGAAATGATTCGAGCTTTGTGACATGTTGCATTATCCTGCTGGAAGTAGCCATCAGAGGATGGATACATGGTGGTCATGAAGGGATGGACATGGTCAGAAACAATGCTCAGGTAGCCAGTGGCATTTAAACGATGGCCAATTGGCACTAAGAGGCCTAAAGTGTGCCCAGAAAACACCCCCCACACCATTACACCACCACCACCAGCCTGCACAGTGGTAACAAGGCATGATGGATACATGTTCTCATTCTGTTTACGCCAAATTTGGACTCTACCATTTGAATGTCTCAACAGAAATCGAGACTCATCAGACCAGGCAACATTTTTCCAGGCAACAGTCCAATTTTGGTGAGCTTGTGCAAATTGTAGCCTCTTTTTCTTATTTGTAGTGGAGATGAGTGGTACCCGGTGGGGTCTTCTGCTGTTGTAGCCCACCTTTCTTTCCCATTCTGACATTCAGTTTGGAGTTCAGGAGATTGTCTTGACCAGGACCACAACCCTACATGCATTGAAGCAACTGCCATGTGATTGGTTGACTAGATAATCGCATTAATGAGAAATAGAACAGGTGTTCCTAATAATTCTTTAGGTGAGTGTATTTGGTAAGCCACGCTGACTATACTAGGCATATAGAGTCTGGTCTATAATTCAACCAATAATCCACACCTTAATTGCGCCTCAGTAGTCGTTACGTTTGCTGACCACACTCACGATATCCACTCGGCTATGTTTGGAAAGGTCTATATTTCTGGCCAATCATCCAAATCACATACACCGTCGTTGTGTGTTCCTTTAAGGTGGACTCACTCATCATCGACATACATGTCAGTGCTTTCGGGCTATACTCTCAGATCGCCTATATCTTTGTTGCCAGTGATATCTAACTCATAAGTGAACTGTTAGTACTCATTCATACCCTGCCTTAAGAACCGTGTCCTA
Source organism: Bufo gargarizans (assembly GCF_014858855.1). Lineage (NCBI taxonomy): Eukaryota > Metazoa > Chordata > Amphibia > Anura > Bufonidae > Bufo > Bufo gargarizans. Next base: position 190,346,851 of record NC_058086.1, read on the forward strand.
TAGACATTGACATCGGCTCAAAGTATTAGTCAAGCAATAGAACTATTCCAGATTTTAATGAGTGTAGTGGGTTATACATTATCCCAGTTAAAAAGTTCTACTGTGGACATGGAATTGCCAGGTCCTCCAGAGTAAGAGCTCATGCACACGACCGTGTGTATTTTGCAGTCCGCGAAAAATGGATCCGCAAACAATACGAATGATGTCCGTGTGCATTTTGTATTTTACCGAACAGAACAGCTCGCACCTAATAGAACAATCCTATCCTTGTCCGTAATGTGGACAATAATAGAACATGCTTTTTTTTTTTTTTGTGGAACGGAAATACGGACATACGGAAACAGAATGCGCTCGGAGCAACTTCCGTTTTTTTTGTGGACCCATTGAAATTAATGGTTCCACATAAGGACACGGAAAGAAAATACATTTATGTGCATAAGCCCTAAAAATTATCTTTATAGCCATTCCTCTTTCTGACTAATAGATAAAAGACATATAAGAGTGTATTTAAAGAAGGACCCTCACAACCTGACACTGCTATTTTTATAAATACTTGCATTTATAATAAGTCCAGGGCCTCTTTTCTTAGAATGCTGCATTGTGCTGCCCTATAATATTCTTTCCTCCTTTATTTATGAATAAACTAGAAAAATTCTCTAGCACTGCCTGAGTATGAAATGTTGGTCTGTTTGTGTGTTTATTTGGGTGCCCAGGATCCCAATCCATGCCCCAATTTATTTATTTATTTATTTTTACTGGGAAACCGCTACAAGTCCAATATAATACCAGCAGTTATGCATTGTTTATTTTAAATACTGTTTATTTTATTTTTAACTGTCCCCCATAACAGTGACCTCCACAGCACCTCATCTCTTTAACTGTGAACTCCACAGCATCCTGCCCCCTTAACAATGACCTCCACAGCATCCTGCCCCCTTAACAATGACCTCCACAGCATCCCACCTCTTTAACTATGACCTCCACAGAATCCCACCCCCTTAACAGTGACCTCCACAGCACCCGCCCCCTTAACAGTGATCTCCACAGCATTAAAAATTATTTAAGAGGCATAACGGAGAACAGCACACCCCAAAGTTATGGGCAAAGATACTCCAGACTTCTGACATGTTTGGAATGCTAGCAGGTCCTCTTTAAAAGTGTTGCTCCACTACATTCCCTTATTTTATATCATAATCTGTCAATCAGACAAGGCCTTTAAGGGGGTGATCTGACCATTGGGATCCCTACTGTTCTTGTAATTGACGAGCTCTTAGTCCCTTATCTCAGCATGAGCTGTCCTTCTCCATTGACTAAAATGGGGACATTGGAAGTGGCTTAATACACTAATTTGGTTGTTTCTGACCATGCAAATAACTGGAGATGGGAAACCAGCTCTTTTCCAACCAAAAGCAGAGAGTGCAGCAGTCCCGGAAGGGGAGAGGGGGAGGACAGGAATGGTGGTGGTGCACACCAGCGACAGCTCCTAACCTCCAAGAGGGAGGACCAGCTCACATCTAGCAACTGTCTCTAAGGGGCCAGGAAAATAACCCTCCTTCTCCCCATACACAGCTGTTAGGATATAACAATTCATAAAGTATAGTTTAACCTATTTAGCAGTGAACCGCTGGGTCACTGCAAAAGTAACAGATCATCATTCTCTACAATAGTGGGGCCCTCAGAGGTTGGACCTCAACTTTTCCTATTCTTGTAACCTGTTATATTAAGGCTTGCGCAAACACTTCATCTAATACAGTGCATAACATATTTCCCTTAAGAACTAAATGCTGGATACGGAAAAATTAAAACAATTTATAAGAAAAAAAGTCTAACAATAATGGATAGAAACAAAAACAATTGAAAATGATATAATCATAAGCAGAATGGTTAAGCGACTCTACAGATCCCAGATTGAGGACAGCACTGTATGTCTTCATTAAACTGCTTTGGCAAGAGAAATGGTGGCTAGACGCTGGCGCTTAGATGTCAATGGATGTCCCTTTGTCTTGTATCCAGAATATATATAGCAGGACAATTCATTTCTATGTAATTGTTGCTGACTTTGTACAAAATGTCACTGACACAATACTAAAAATACGAAAGGGAACTTGAAAAAAAAAATAACGTTTGTCTGCTTTACCATTGGGATGTGAAATAAATACATTGCACAAGTTCCAGAGGTCAGAACAGGGCTAGTGAGAGGTCAGGATGGGAAACTTCAACATGAATACAACTCATTAAAAATTCTCCTGTTTGTAAGCCAGGGAGAACGGGCTTTAATGGCACAAAGCCATGGTGGAATGTAAGAAAGCATACAATAGACAAGGTTGATGTATCTGACCTTCACAAACATTACAATCTGACTCCTGGCCAACTTGCTTTTCTCTTGTCATTTACAATGCAGAGCCCAAGTGAAAGGTTAATCGAGAAAATGCAATGCTTTATATAAAGTAAACAATTTGTTAACTATATAACAGATCCTCACCTGTATTACCCATTTGTAATACTGTCTAATTTAACTCTAGGAGAGGACATAGAAAGCAAACCTACCCTACACAGCTCCTAGAAATTCTCTGTTGTAATGTAGTCCTATGTCACTGGAGAAGCTTTTGGACACTGATTGAAATCAGCAATGGGGCCTCCACCTACTCTATGCCAATTAGAATGCTGAGGGTAGCAAAATCCCAGGAGCCCAACTATGGCTGCTACCATACCTCTGCACTCCCTACAGATATGCTCCCGGGCTCGGTATATGGTGCATTCCTGTTTTCTCTCATTTTGACTTGATAAAGAAAACCTTTATCCTCGAAACGTGATGTTATTTGTGACATCTTTTATTTTGCAACAAAAAATAATACATTCATCATCAATGTTCTTCTAGAAGTCTTGAAGGTGTTTCTTTTTTTTTCATGAGGTCCTTATATTGTTGGTCTCCAGTGAGATTAGCACCTGATACCCTGGCAGCGTTTTTCCATTATATGTTCTGTAATAGTTTTGTGCTTATTTTTGCCCTACAGTAAAAACTCTTGTTATCTTCTTTCTTATACTAGGTTCAGAAATCCAGCAGGCTGTCCGAGCAAAGGAGCAGTCTGATGGAGTTTACCTTATCTGGCATAGTCAGAAAATGCCATGAACCTTCAGATCACCATTGACTGTAAAAGGAATTGGCTGTTTCTGGGCATCAATGTCGGCTTTCGGCCAGACTAAAATTTCTACATACATGGACTGGGCATGGATGGGGCATGTTGTAATCCAACAGCCTGTTCCTTTTCTCATCTGCCACTGGAAAGGAGTTGGGACACCCTTACAAATTAGATGGCCTACCAGTCCAGACCAAAATCGTTGGGTTTGGCTGAAATTTCCAACCATGAGTTTATCTTTAAATGTAGCAATGCTAACCCATGATTAGAGATGAGTGAATTTCTCAAAAATTCTATTCGGCCGGACCGAAAAAATTTGGTTTGATCTGCAGAGAGCCTTTATAGTGGTGTAGAACACTGTGCCTTGCAGTAACACGCATAGGGAGTCTGCTGTGGTAGTGAAACAATACTGTGAGTCAGTATGACTTGTAGATGACAGGCGTGGCTCCGAGAATCACTGCACACTTCACTTATTTGGGCAGTTATGAGGCCAAAACTGACAAAATAACTCAAGTGTGAACTCAGCCTTACAGGTCAATGTTAGCACCAGGTATAAAGAACCATGCAGAAGCCCAATATCCTACTATAGCGTGAAAGAGCGCACTCCTTTTACACCAATTCACTGATTCCACATAGATTTCTACAGAACCTGTTCTATCAAATGCTTATATAAGTAAAGCCCCCCAATAGAGTGGAGAGGGTGTCAGCAGTAAGTTTGCATTGACGTCACTGACTATTTTGCCCTTCCTCTGATCCATCAAAACAATAACTCCGAAAAAAATTGATTCTGTCTATGGAGCATCCGCCATCACTCGGTCAGCATTTGGTCAGTAATACATCACTATTGCTAAAGCCAAAAAAGTGAATGGAATATTTGCATGTCTTCTGTGTTTTGTGCCCACTCCTGCTTTTGGCTATAAATCATAAGCCAATTCTGATTAAAAAATAGGACCATGTCATGCAGGCCTTACAGCTGTTACATAGACAGGATCCACTCTGCGTTTTATTTTTCCATTCTTCTGACAGATCAAAAGAAGGGTCAAATAAATTATGATGTCAGCCAGGCCGAAAGGCAAAATAGTGGCCCAGTCATGAAGTATAGAGGGTGGGAACAGCATGAGAGATCCACAGATTGGCCGTACCGTATGACATAGTGGTGCGGTGGAAGCAGCATGAGGAGACCATAGAGTGTCCCAATGGCAGAGTCTGGAGGTGGCAGCAGCATCAGGAGGAGGCCAAAGAGTGTCACAATGAGAGTGGGAGGTGGCAGCAGCATCAGGAGGCCACAGAGTGGCACAATGACAGATTGTGAAGGTGGTAGCAGAAACAGCATCAGGAGGAGTCCACAGGGTGTCACAATGACAGTGTGCAGGTGGCAGCAGCAGCATCAGGAGATCTGAGTGGTGAGGTGGCAGCAGCATCAGGAGACCACAGAGTAACCTGTAGACAGAGGGGGGAAGTGGGTGGCAATACCAGTTGCAGCTGAAGATGGTGGGTGAAATAAGGAGCACTTGACATCAGATGTGTGTCATCAGGCGAGTTACAGCATCAGAATAGTAGCTGAGGCAGGTAGCTTAAAGAAACTGCTCTTTTTTTTTTTTAAAGTGTGGGTGTGGCACCATGGATGTTCTAGCCTGATTCATCAGGCATTGGTGGTGGAAATCCTGGCTGATCCACGCCTGATTCATCTTGACAAATATCAGTCTCTTCACTGATTCATATGGACAAAGGTCAGTCTCTCCACATTTTGGGTTGACAGGCGAGTTCTTCTTGTGGTAACTATGGCCCCAGCCACACTAAACACCCGCTCTGATGCTACACAACTGGCCGGGCAGGACAGCTTTTCCAGAGCAAACTCTGCTAGTTGCGGCAACAAATCCAGTTTGGCTGCCCAGTAGTCCAGCGTATCTTCAATGTGTGGCGGCAGGGAACTGTCCAAGCATGCCACCACCGGCTGGTTCAGGTCCTGCTCCAGGTCTAGCTGCTGTTGCTGGTGAGTAGTGTTGATCAAGCACCAAAGTGCTCAGGTGCTCGAGTGCTTTGGCCAAGCATATTGGGGTGCTCGGGTGCTCTACGGAGCACCCAAGTATAATGGAAGTCAAAGGGAGAACCCGAGCATTAAACCAGACACCCCCTGCTCTGAAGAGGGGAGGGTGCCTGGTTCATAGGAAAAGGTCAGAAATTTATGAAAACCCCACCAAAATGGTTCAGGAACAGCATGGGGAGGATGTCTGGATGCATCTTGGACTCCCAGGTCGCTGCTGGGAACGATGTTGTCACTTTCACAGACAATAATACCCACAAAAGCAAAGATAAAATCAATTTTAGAGAAAAAATAGTTAGGAAACATTCTTTCCTGTATATTTACTTGTATATAAAGTGCAAGTGCTGCCAGAAATTACAAGGAGGAGGCACTCCGATACAACCTATTGTGGTAAGGTGAACAGAAAAGTGTATGGTAAAGTCCTGGAAGGGGTGTATATCCCACCCAGCTTCCTCAACTGGGTGAGGTAAATAAAATCCAGAAGGTTAAAATGGTCTCAGCAATGTGTAGGTTGCTGAGACAATTTTGTTAAGTTTATGGGCTGGATTTTATTGGACTGGAAGAAGGTAGGATTGGTAGAGGGACTTCCCCAGTACACTCCATTCCGTGACAGGTTTTCCCCTAGCCAGCTGGGATCGTCAAGGGGAAATAAAGCACAGTGCAGGCTGTCAGTCTAGGGGAGTGAGGCCTGGAGAAAGTCTGGGAAGCTGGCTGCCCTGCTGGCTAGAGAAGCCGAGTTCTCTGTGTGAACTGTGTTCAATAGGTGAGTTAGGAACTTCACTGTATTAGCCAGAGCCCAGACGGAATTATAACTGGGGTTGCCTGTATTGCCGGAGTGTGATAAATAAAGCAACATTTGGACTTTAACCCTGTGGTCTGCAAAAGTATCTGTCATCGCCGCCTTACCTGAGAGTATAACCCCTTACAAAATATATATCACATAAGGGCCTCATTAACATTTTGGTACAATTGTTCATGCGGTGGGACTCCTAAACTCATAAAGCCTATGCACTAAGTGAAAGAGCTGCCAAGAATTACAAGGAACCATCACTCCAATATACCCTTTGTTAGATATAAAAGAGGGCATCATACGCCTTGAAAAATTATGATGGATGGTCTGCTGGTGACCCTCAAAAACATTTGGAGCAAGGGCCTGTAGCTGGCCAGCTAAGACCTGTCCTAGGTTGCTAATATGGCTTATATGTTTATACAGCTAAACCTGCCAATACCCTTAATAGAGTTCTTATGTTTGTGTGTTAAAGACAGAAGCAGAGTTATTTACAGTGACTTCATGTTTGGATGTCATATAACTGTTATATATTGTGTTCACAGAAGCAGAAAAGATAATATGCCTTTAAGATTAATTATATAGATGTGAGGTAAGCTCAATGACAAAGCCGAAACAACAGAAAGCATAGAGTTAAACTGTTGTTGCTTGCCAGTCTTGACCAATCACAGCCAGCCTCACACACAGCAAGAGTTTTGACCAATCACTGCCAGCCTCACACACAGCCTGTGTGGGAAATTCCCTTAGCAGGAGCTGCTAGAATCGTTACACCAGTGGAGAGAAGCTGAACAGACATTCACTCCACTAAGAGCTGTGTTTTATGGAAGCAGAGAGGCCACAATAGGTATTTAAAACAGTGATATAATGTTCCTACTGTTAATATAGTGATTAAAATTCTATACTAAACCAGTTATATGTGTGCTTACTTACAGTTCCACCAAATTCAATTGCAAACTACAAAGTTCACAATCGAAATTCAAATTCCATATTGCAATCCAAATCGCATACAACCATACCAGATCATACTTAACCAATCTGCAAATAGTTACTGCTAACTGCATACTGCAAATTGCGACCAAATTCAGCAAGTGAACTATTAGTTAGACCTCAGATATACCTCTCAGAGAGATCATAAAGTGCTTAAATAACTTAAAGTGAGAGTACAGATACTCAAGAGAGAAATATATCAACCATTTTATGTTGAATGACAAGATTGAACAGTTGAACCACCATCTTATGCATACCGCCATTTTGTGATACTTTATTCAACACGTGTTTTGTACATACACTATCTGCTGCGGTGGTGGCAGTGTTATATGAAGAAAAGTTAAAGTTAATAAGTTATTTCAAGCATTTGGTGTGCTCTTTAAACCTACTGTTTCCATAGAACGTTGCTAGAGGAATTACAGAATAATGGACAGTCTGGTGGTTAGACTAAAAGTCAGAGATATCAAAATTCTTCTAATGCCACAGCGCAAAAGACACTTCATAGTGCCGCACCTGCCACAGGTCCTGCTGATTTGACCATAAAAAATATATTGGGCGAGGGCCTGCTGCCGCTATGGTGACTCTAGATAACCTGGTCCGATCGCACGTCCACGTGACGGCGACGATTTATTCAGATGTCTGCCCTATCATCTTTCGATGTTATTTTCAGCTCAAACTATGGTGACCATGGGTAACGGTGAATCAGTGTTTGATTCCGGAGAGGGAGCCTGAGAAATGGCTATGTCTACCACATACAAGCAAGGCAGCATGCGCGCAAATTACCCATTAGGTATAATTAGCTGAGGTCCTGCAGGTGAGCTAACCCTGTAAAATATTTTAGGTGCAGGCCTGCAGTTGAGCTGACCCTGTAAATGATTTTAGGTGTGGGCCTGCTGGTGAGCTGACACAGTAAAAGATTATATGCAAAGGGCATATATGCGAGGGCATTATATGCGACGAATAAGCATGTTGATATGATGGAAGAGGAGAAGGAGGATGAGAAAAAGAAGATTCAACCATATACCCTTGTTTGTGGTGAAAGGGGTGCATGGGAATACAGTACATTATAAACAACACATTTAGGCCTCATGCACACAACCGTTTTTGTGGTCCGCTTTTGAGCCGCATTTTTTGCGGCTCGGGTGCGGACCCATTCACTTCAATAGGGCCGCAAAATATGCAGACAGCACTCTGTGTGCTGTCCGTATCCGTTGCACCATTCCGTGGCCCCGCAAAAAAAATATAGCATGTCCTATTCTTGTCTGTTTTGAAAACAAGAATAGGCATTTCTACAATTGGCCGCCCGTTTCGTTCTGCAAATTGCTGAAGGCACACGGATGGCTTACGTTTTTTGCGGATCCGGGGTTTGCACACCGCAAAAAAACGGCACAATCATGTGCATGAGGCCTTAAAGTGCCTTTATGTTCATCAGCTTTCCTCTGATGGAGTCGAGAAGTCATGTTCAATCCAGGCCTTGTTTTGCTCGTCCTTTCCACCAGAGGAATGAGAGATGAGACGTTCTCTTTGTAGCGTTGTCGACAAGGGTGAACAACCAGTAATCTGTGTTGTCTAAAATGCGTATAACGCGTGGGTCGCGGGAAAGACAGCCTAACATGAAGTCAGCCATGTGTGCCAGAGTACAAACAGACAAGACTTTGCTGTCGTCATCAGGAGGATTACTCTTAATCTCCTCATCCTCTTCCTCCTCTTCTGCCCACCCACGCAGAACAGGTAGAATGAAACTTCCGTGGGTACTACTCTCTGTAGCGGAGGCAACCATCTCCTGCTCCTCCTCCTCTTCATCGTCCAATTTGCGCTGAGATGGCGAACTGAGTTGGCTGTCACCCTGTGTAATGTCTTCCCCCATTCCCACCTCTTCCACATGCAAAGCGTCGTCCTTAAATGTAAGCAGCGAGCGTTTGAGTAGACACAGAAGTGGGATGGTTACGCTGATAATAGCGTTATCGCCGCTCACCATCTGTGCTGATTCCTTAAAGTTTCTTAAAACCTCACAGAGGTCAGACATCCATGTCCACTCCTCGCTTGTGCAGCTAGTATTCCACTACTGCCCTCTGCTGCTCACAAAGCCTGGCCAACATGTAGAATGTCGAGTTCCAGCGCATGCTCACTGGCAATTTTAAGCACTGCTGCAGCGTTGACAGACCAGCTGAAGCTGTTGATGAGTTGCGGAAATGTGCACACACGCGGCGCCCCTTCGCTAGTAGCTCAGGCAAATTGAAGTAGATTTTGAGAAACCGCTGAACCACTAAATTTAAGACGTAGGCTAGGCATGGGATGTGTGTGAGCTTGCCGAACTCCAAAGCCGCCACCAAGTTACAGCCATTATCAGACACAACCATTCCTGGTTGTAGGTTGAGTGGCGAGAGCCACAGCTCAGTCTGGACTCTTATCCCCTGCCACAGCTCTGCTGTGGTGTGCTGTTTGTCCCCTAAGCATATCAGATTCAGCACAGCGTGTTGCTGCTTCCCCACTGCAGTGCTACACTGCTTCCAGCTACCGACTAATGACTGACTTAAGCTGCACGCAGATAATTCAGAGGTGGAAGTGGAGGAGGAGGCGGAGGAGGAGAAGTGGGGTTTGGAGCCACTAACATAGGTGGTGGCGAAAACAACGATGGAATTAGGGCCCGCAATCCTTGCCGTCGGTAGCACCTGTGCCATCCCAGGGTACAACTCATGGCCAGCACATAACACAGGGGAAGAGGAAGCAGTGGTGTGACCCGCAGACACAGATTGTGGACCCAGGCATTCATCTCACTTATTATGGTGCTTTGATTCCATGCGGTGGATCATGCTGGTGGTGGTGAGGTTGCTATTGTTCACGCCATGGCTTATTTTGGTACGGCACAGGTTGCAAACTACTATTCTTTTGTTGTCCGCACTTTCCTCAAAAAAGCGACATACACTCACCTAAAGAATTATTAGGAACACCATACTAATACGGTGTTGGACCCCCTTTTGCCTTCAGAACTGCCTTAATTCTACGTGGCATTGATTCAACAAGGTGCTGATAGCATTCTTTAGAAATGTTGTCCCATATTGATAGGATAGCATCTTGCAGTTGATGGAGATTTGAGGGATGCACATCCAGGGCACGAAGCTCTCGTTCCACCACATCCCAAAGATGCTCTATTGGGTTGAGATCTGGTGACTGTGGGGGCCATTTTAGTACAGTGAACTCATTGTCACGTTCAAGAAACCATTTTTCCAGTCTTCAACGGTCCAATTTTGGTGAGCTCGTGCAAATTGTAGCCTCTTTTTCCTATTTGTAGTGGAGATGAGTGGTACCCGGTGGGGTCTTCTGCTGTTGTAGCCCATCCGCCTCAAGGTTGTGCGTGTTGTGGCTTCACAAATGCTTTGCTGAATACCTCGGTTGTAACGAGTGGTTATTTCAGTCAACGTTGCTCTTCTATCAACTTGAATCAGTCGGCCCATTCTCCTCTGACCTCTAGCATCAACAAGGCATTTTCGCCCACAGGACTGCCGCATACTGGATGTTTTTCCCTTTTCACACCATTCTTTGTAAACTCTAGAAATGGTTGTGTGTGAAAATCCCAGTAACTGAGCAGATTATGAAATACTCAGACCGGCCCATCTGGCACCAACAACCATGCCATGCTCAAAATTGCTTAAATCACCTTTCTTTCCCATTCTGACATTCAGTTTGGAGTTCAGAAGATTGTCTTGACCAGGACCACAACCCTACATGCATTGAAGCAAATGCCATGTGATTGGTTGACTAGATAATCGCATTAATGAGAAATAGAACAGGTGTTCCTAATAATTCTTTAGGTGAGTGTACTGCGGAACATCTACCCCTCATCATCCACCTCATACTGACCGTTTTTGAACACTAACACCATTCTCAGCATTATAGTACCCAGATGTGAGTGCTACTTACTGTTTAGCTGTCCGTCGTTTATTTCCTTCAAAAAACACTTTAATCCAATATTCAAATTAAGTCTGAAGGTGCCCAGGGGCGGCGTTCAAGCGGCCGGTGCCCAGGCCCCTCTTCGCTTTTCATATGAAACCCTTCCCCTTTAAACACTCAGGCCGGACCTAGGTTCTTTTTATTACCGCCTCCCTTCAGTGTGAAATGCCGCGCCTGCGCCGTGCATCCGAATCATGGCGCCTGCGCACAGCATTACCCATTATGGACATCGTCATCCGAGCGTTTTTTGCGCATACACTGGCCCCAACATCCCGATCTAGCCAGCGGAAGTAGCCGCCGGCTAGATCGGGATGTTGGGGCCGGCGCATGCGCAATAAACGCTCGGATGACGATGTCCATAATGGGTAATGCTGTGCGCAGGTGCCGTGATTTGGATGCACGACGCAGGCATTGCATTTTCACACTGAAGGAAGGCGGTAATAAGAAGAACCTAGGTCCGGCCTGAGTGTTTAAAGGGGAGGGGTTTCATATGAAAAGCGAAGAGGGGCCTGGGCTCGGCAGCACTAAATCAGAAACCATATGTCCTACCACAATCCGGGGGGTTCCAGTACACATCCATGAATCCTGGAGGGAAAGAATAAAACATCTATCCCTGGGCTAGATGATGATGTGGTATTGAAGGACAGGGTGGGCAAAGAACTGTCCCTGATATTGCCCTACAGGGGGGTGCTATTCTGGCCCTGATATCCTAACCACAGACCACCCGCCCTGATAAGAGCGACCCCCGTCTGGAACCTTACCCTATATAAAAATGGCCCTAGTAAGCTCTAGTAAGCAAGGCCATCTCTAGTTAAAATATTAAAGAACATCTGTCAGTAAGATCAACCCTATTAAACCAGGGATATTGCATTTTTTTTTCTCTATAAGGTTAATAGTTAATAAGATACTTTAATGTTTACATTTATGCAAACTACCTATTTGGAGCACCGAGGGGCTGGCCATGATCCTCGGCGCTGTTGCAAGAACAAAGGCCTAGACATTCTGTCTAGCCCTGGAACTCAAAGGGGAGTTTGGAGTACAGATAGCACAGTGATGTTGTACTAGCAGTTCTCTTAGCTCTATGACCAGCCTCTTGGTGCTCCAAAGAGGCACAGAGAGAATCCGTGCTTAAATAAATATGAAACGTATTGTACCTGAGTGACTTCTATAACCCTATAGAGAAAATAAATATATTGTTTTACCCAGCAAGATCAACCCTACCAGGCAATATGCCTGGTTTAATAGGGTTGATCATGTTGACAGATGCTCGTTAAGGGGGTGTTCACATGCCATCTTTTGACAGTGGATTCCTCTCCAAAGAGCAGCCAGCTGCCCTACATAATCTACCTCCCATTGTTTTCAAAGGGAGGTTATGGTTTATGGCTGTGACCTGTCCTTTCAGCTATAAACGGCGGCCCCATGAAAAGCTTTGAAAACAATGAGAGAATCTGTGCTAAATTCAGGCTTCCAAAGCCACTGTGTGAACATGACCTTACAAATACTTCAGTCATGAATCATGGTTGTTAATAAAAATAAAATAAAATAAATAAATACATATAAATACTGGTATGTGTTACGAAAATGATTTCACCCGGGCGTCTTGCATTCAGCTATTAATCTTTCTATTTAAATGCAAATCTTCTCTTTCAACTTCAAGCTTAAGACACTTTTTAAATAATTTTTAATACAACTAAACTTTGATCTCATGGTTTATCCACAAGAGACATCAGCTTTTTAGTTGCGTTTGACATCTCTTCACCAAGTCGACTTGTTTTTTCATCAGACATAAATTTGTTCATAACTGAAAAGCATGCGCTAATTATCACAGTTCTGTCCTGCATTAATCATATAAAAAACTCAGGTTTGGTGATAACCACATAAAAAAATATATATAATTGAAGCTCCACTTCAGAGCAACTTGATGGCGACACTATGTTCAGTAGTATATTTCTACATCTCCTGGCTATCTCTGACAATGATCGCAGATCTCGCAATATGGCTCACCTGAAACAGCGACTCCTACAGCGATGTGAAAACGTATCACTTGCGGTTCTTCAGCGTGTTCATGAAGACTGGATTAAACTTTTAACCATGTGCATCCATCAGAATGGTGAACACTTGGAACCGGCGAGGTAAAGCACTTTAGGAAACTTAGAATTTCACGTAACTCCCAAACAGGTAAAGATAGGTCAAAACTGACATGTTCAATGTGTTTCTGACTACATTCAAGACATATAATATCAGATGACCCTCTTCCCATTGGAAGAAACCTGACTTAAATTCAATATGGTGGATTTCAAAATGGTGGCCTAAAATATTTCCTCCACCAAATAATTCAGCCTCCCTCCCAGTAAATACTTTCAGACATTGGAATTCATATTTCTACTAACTACTAAGTAAGGGTCTATTCACACGTCCGTATGTGTTTTGCGGATCCGCAAAACACGGACACCGGCAATGTGCACAATCGCCGGCACTTTCATAGAAAATGCTTTTTCTTGTCCGCAATTGCGGACAAGAACAGGACATGTTCTATTTTTTTGCGGGAACGAAAGTGCGGATCCGCAAATGCAGATAGCGGACAGCACATTCCGGCCCCATTGAAAATGAATGGGTCCGCACCTGTTCCAAAAAATTGCGGAACGGATGCAGACCCATTTTGCGGATGTGTGAATAGACCCAATAGTGTGTCCAGACTTTTGCCTCACCCTGTAACATAGTATATAAGGCCGAAAAAAAGACATTTGTCCATCCAGTTCGGCCTGTTATCCTGATCCAGAGGAAGGCAAAAACCCCTGTGAGGTAGAAGCCAATTTTCCACACTTAAGGGGAAAAAAATTCCTTCCCGACTTCAATCGGGCAATCAGAATAACTCCCTGGATCAACGACCCCTCTCTAGTAGCTATAGCCTGTAATATTATTACGCTCCAGAAATACATCCAGGCCCCTCTTGAACTTTATTGTATACATTTTTATCTCTAGATAACCATAGTTCTTGATGATAATGTGACCTGTTGTGTACCATTGTGCAGGCATGTACTAGTCGTGTAGACTACACAGTGGGACCTCATCAATATTTCTTCTAGTTGGCCCAAGGAACCCCAATCTAACTCCACTTCCACAGCATTACGCCTGTGACAACAGCAGCTTCTGCTACCTCTGTAGGACAAATGCCCATGAGCACAATGGGTCAACTATTTCACTTACAGACCAGCAATGAAACATGAAGTTTTGCGATGTTCTTAACGTTCAGAACGTACCAGCCATCAGAATCACTAACATCAAGCCTGATTGTCCACTTTTTCTAATGCCTCTGATGTTGTCACTACTAATTTCATTAGATTCGGCGTTATTATAGCTTCATAATGTCAAAGTCTAATCTATTTTGACAATGTTTGCACTGATTTTATGATTAAAAAGCTTGTCTGATCTTTTGTTTCTAATTATGCATCACAGGCCTTTCCAATTTTCCTTTTTGTTAATAAATAACCAAATGGAAATGTCAGGTAACAGAATTCATTATTAATCTGCCAATGAATAAATGAGAGAGATCTTAGAAAATATAATATATGTATGAAAATCATTAAAGGGGTAGTGCCAAGTTTAAAAGTTATCCCCTACCCACCAATCTAACACTTATTCCCTATCCAGTGGATGGGGGATTATTTCTTGTTACAGCAGTGCGCTAATATTAAGAGTATACGCTAATATTAAATATAATAAACAGTTATCTTTCGAATACACATTTGTAAATAATATATTAACTTCTTTATACTAGTGTCAGCATGTTTTAATAAATCCTATTACCCTAGAAAGCATGAAAACCTCATATACTGTATGTGTGCAGCACCATGATGAATGCTATTATTGTTTTTTTTTATGCTGAGGGAAACAAACTATCTGAAGTGGACTTCGATCCAAATTTCAGGAAAAATTTGATTACCTACGAAGCTGAATTTCCTCTCATTTTGTGAAATGGCAGTAAAAAAATCCATTTGAGCATGAAAAGGCCATCGTGGCTATTTTGATTGCAGAAACCACTCAAAATCTTGGGCGGGGTGACGTCACCGCTCAAGGCCAGTGTGATGACATCAGCATGTCACAGCGCAGGATTTTGCACGGTGTCTACAATGAAGATGGCCACTAAGGCCTCTCTGCAATCAAATAGATAAGGCGAAGATGTATTTTTTTTAAACTGGATTAGACCCTGAAAGGCCTTCATTTTAATCTCAATAAACACGGCAGCTGAGAGGTTCAATGACGGGGGGCACCGTTCCCCATCATTGCACCAGCTACATACATTTATCACAAATCTAATTTCTTTGTGAGATTCGACAAAGCAGCCAAATCAAATTTTTCATAACTTAGCTCAGCTATAATTGCTTGCTCTCAAGGTAAAAAAAAAGTTTCATTTTCCTGGAAATAGTACCTTTCTTGTCTGTAAGTTTTTCTGAATTTGCAACTCATTCCCATTGACCTGTATTGAAATGAGCTGCAGTACCAAAGACATCCTTTAGACAGAAGTGACGCTATTTCAGGTAAACCCTATTTTAAGCAAACCCTTAAAAATGAGATCCTCCTCATCCTTGCCCCTGTTCTTTATAGTAGTCTGATGAAGGGTTTAAAATGTGTTCTCCATAGAAGCTCTGGTTCTGTAACCTCGAGGTTGTGTCTACAGTTAGGTCACGAGGATCATAGGCTACAGAGACACGTTGGGTGTTAGTTATCAGAAAAAGGGTTTCCAGGATTTGGTCTATTGTCTGCAGAGTGTTTGACCATATAAAAGGGCCCCAGAGAAAGACCTGACCCGTCTGTACCACAGTTGGAATTAAACAAGCCAGGGAACATAAGATGGCCAGACGGAGACAGGGCGCAGAAGCATAATTAACCATTTCCCACCCAGCGTTGTACATGTACGGCACAGGGCGGGTCTTTAAAAATGGCACCCACTGCCGTGCACAGTCTTCTGTTTTAAACAGACACCTGGGGCTGATGTATGTGATTGACAATAACTAGGGATGAACGAATTTCATATTTTGAAATTTGAGTTCGGGTTCGGGTTGTGGTATAATCTGAATTGCATTGTGGATTCCGTTACCGAGGACCATAACGCAATTCCATGACAATATGAATAATGGAATGCTTTTAGAGGCATTCCGTTATTCATTCCGTCATAATAGAAGTCTATGGCCAGCATAACGGATCCGTCCGGTTTCCATTATGCTGGAGTCCTCTCCTGCATAGCGGAAACCAACTATTAAAATGGTGCCTATAGAAAGTACAACTTGTCCCATAAAAAACAAGCCCTCATACGGATATGTGAATGGAAAAATAAAAAAGTTATGGGCCCTGAATGGCAGGGTGGAAAAAATAGAAAACTCAAAACTGAAAAAACCCTCCAGGGTAAAGGTGACCAAATCCTGGAAAATCCCTTAGACTATAGGAAGATATTGACAATTTAGATTTTCTAAGAGTACTCTTTGTCTTGTATGATTAATATGATTATTATCTATCATTATGACCAGTTTTCATTTTTTTTCTGTTCTCTTTTCCAGCCGTGATGTATGTTTTAATTTATGAACTACCTATATCCTTTTATTCTGCGCTTTGCCTTTCGAGTGTCTTGCCTGTAAAGTACATTTTTGTGAGCGCTCTGCTTTTTCCCGCTGAAACTCTGGCGGACTCTTCTTAAGACTATTATACAAATTGCTTATATTTTTACTCACCCTGGAAAGGCGAGTGATTGATGGTCTCATTACTCCGGTGACCAGGGCTGTAACAAAATGTGACAAATAACTGCCATTGTCTCCACTCCAAACCAGTGGAAACAGTCAGTGAATTACAGTAAATAAAGTTACAGAAGTTTTATGATGTCTAGGAAATAGCTCTGTGCACTTTTATTGAGAACATACGTGAGGATTTGTTTTTTCTCAAGACAAGTTGGGAAACGTTGCAACAGGCAATATACAGGACAAATATAGTGCTCGGAAAATATACTAGGGTATAGAGCAACATATTATACATGACATAGCTCTGATTTCATGAGACACTGATGATTCTGCCTTTGTAAAATAGCCACTTAATAACATATGCCTATTGACTTTCAAAATATACTAATAGGTTTCCTATGAAAATGGTCCGATTACGTGTGTACCTGGAGATACTGTAGGAATATTAGATTGTGTGAACTCCAGGGGAAGGAGAGCAGTAAAGGTATGAACTGAATCTGGTACGGTGCTGCAGAATATGCTGGCTTGGACTTAATATACCTATAAGTATTGTAGGTGCAGCCAGCCCCTGAGGAGCGAGAGCAGAGGATGAGAATGTAGTGGCTCCTTTTCATACACCCTGTATCACAGTGGCTTTTCACTCACTGTTTCTCCCTAGGGCTACTGCAGCATAAGGATGGTGTACCCTTTTGTCCCTCGGAGCACACCCTGATTCTGGGCTCTTCTCACGCAATATGCTAGGAAGCTGGGTTGCCCTCGATCTTAGGTATTTGGACGGGTGCAGGCAGAGCGTGCACAGTGCAAAGTACAATGGCCAGCATATGGTGTAGGAGTTAGGAAATGAGCCCAGATTAAACAGAATTTATTGTAGTAAAAAACACTGTATGAGCTGTAGTACATCCAAATATAGAAAAACAAAGTTCCAACTGTTCAGAGTGCAATTCTCTCACAGAAAGCAGTGTATTGATTCAGACAAGGATGGGAATAATGGCCTTCTTGGATCTCTATCTTGCTAAAGTCTCTATCAGTAGAATGGTGTCTCAACTGTAATCCCTCCAGGGCAGTAAAGTCTGTATTGGCCTCAATGGTGGTTACCTTACTGACTGGCTCTTGTGGCTCTTCTATGCAGATTCCTTAACCTTACCCTTCTCCTTTCTCTCTTGCTGTAGATTTTGCACCTCCGGGACCCGCACCGATATCGAGAACAGAGCCCCAAAAGAGTTGGAGGGGGCACTGCGCATGCGCAGTTTCCCTCCATTCGTTTTCTATGTGGCCGCTGAATATAGCCGAGCGCTGGCTTGGCTATTTTCGTTGGGCCCATAGAAGTGAATGGGAGTGGTGGCATTCACTTCTATGGGGAGCTCGCTTGGTGGCTGCCGGACCAGAGTCCTCCATCCACCACCTTACGGAGCTCCGTTCCAATATAGGTGCGGGACCTGCACCTATAAGACAATGGGGGCATATCCTAGCGATATGCCCCCCATTGTCTATGATGAGACAACCCCTGTAAGGTCCAAGAAAGGGATGATTTTAGATGATTTCTCTTAAACTAAGAAAAGTATAACGGTAAACTTAAAGTGAGAAAACTTCCGGTGAGCTAATTGCCATGAAAAGATCAAAATAAGCCTCAATAAGCCTTAATTCAGCTGCACAGCTAAATGCATTTCACTCTGAAGCAGGGTGTGTGTCCCTTCTGTGACATCTGCCAGCTTTGTACTGCTGGGACATCCTTTGGCCTCATGCACACAACAGTATTTTTTCACTGTCCGCAAAACGGGGTTCCGTTGGTCCGTGATCCGTGACCGTTTTTTCGTCCTTGGGTCTTCCTTGATTTTTGGAGGTTCCACGGACATGAAAAAAAAAGTCATTTTGGTATCCGCCTGGCTGTGCGGAGCCAAACGGATCCGTCCTGAATTACAATGCAAGTCAATGGGGACGGATCCGTTTGACGTTGACTCAATATGGTGCAATTGCAAACGGATCCGTCCCCATTGACTTTCAATGTAAAGTCAGGAGTCCCTTTTATACCATTGGATCAGAGTTTTCTCCAATCCGATGGTATATTTTAACTTGAAGCATCCCCATCCCCATGGGAACGCCTCTATGTTAGAATATACCATCAGATTTGAGTTACATCATGAAAACTCATATCCGACAGTATATTCTAACACAGAGGCGTTCCCATGGTGATGGGGACGCTTCTAGTTAGAATATACTACAAACTGTGTACATGACTGCCCCCTGCTGCCTGGCAGCCCCTGATCTCTTACAGGGGGCCGTGATCAGCACAATTAACCCCTCAGGTGCCGCACCTAAAGGGGTTAATTGTGCGTATCATAGCCCCCTGTAAGAGATCAGGGCTGCCAAGCAGCAGGGGGCAGACCCCCCTCCCTCCCCAGTTTGAATATCATTGGTGGCCAGTGCGGCCCCCCTCCCTCTATTGTATTAATAACATTGGTGGCACAGTGTGCGGCCTCCCCCTGCCCCTCCTCCCTCCCTCTATTGTATAAATAACATTGGTGGCACAGTGTGCGGCCTCCCCCGGCCCCCCTCCCTCCCTCTATTGTAATAATAACATTGGTGGCCAGTGTGCGGCATCCCCCGGCCCCCCCTCCCTCCCTCTATTGTAATATTAACATTGGTGGCACAGTGTGCGGCCTCCCCCGGCCCCCCTCCCTCTATTGTAATAATAACATTGGTGGCCAGTGTGCGGCCTCCCCCGGCCCCCCTCCCTCCCTCCATTGTAATAATAACATTGGTGGCCAGTGTGCGGCCTCCCCCGGCCCCCCCTCCCTCCCTCTATTGTAATAATAACATTGGTGGCACCGTGTGCGGCCTCCCCCCCCCCCCCCGATCATTGGTTGCAGCGGAGTTCCGATCGGAGTCCCAGTTTAATCGCTAGGGCTCCGATCGGTAACCATGGCAACCAGGACGTTACTGCAGTCCTGGTTGCCATGGTTACTTAGCAATAGTAGAAGCATCATACTTACCTGCTGGCTGCTGCGATGTCTGTGTCCGGCCGGGAGCTCCTCCTACTGGTAAGTGACAGGTCTGTGCGGCGCATTGCTTAATGATCTGTCACTTACCAGTAGGAGGAGCTCCCGGACGGTCACAGACAGCGCAGCAGCCAGCAGGTAAGTATGATGCTTCTACTATTGCTAAGTAACCATGGCAACCAGGACTGCAGTAGCGTCCTGGTTGCCATGGTTACCGATCGGAGCCCCAGCGATTAAACTGGGACTCCGATCGGAACTCCGCTGCCACCAATGATCCGGGGGGGCTGGGGCGCACACTGTGCCACCAATGTTATTAATACAATAGAGGGAGAGGGGGCTGGGGGGGGAGCCGCACTGGATCCGTCTGTATGAAAGTAACCTACGGTCACGGATCATGGACACGGATGCCAATCTTGTGTGCATCTGTGTTTTTTCACGGACCCATTGACTTGAATGGGTCCGTGAACCGTTGTCCGTCAAAAAAATAGGACAGGTCCTATTTTTTTGACGGACAGGATACACGGATCATGGATGCGGCTGCAAAACGGTGCATTTTCCGATTTTTCCAAGGACCCATTAAAAGTCAATGGGTCCGCGAAAAAAAATGGAAAACGACACAACGGCCACGGATGCACACAACGGTCGTGTGCATGAGGCCTTTCTCTTACTTCCCACTATGTTTTTATTTATTTTTTGGAGCTCACAGAACAGAAATCACACTTACAGACAGACACACAGGAGGCTCCTGTGATGTTCAGAAGCTGTGTAGAAACAGTTCTTTTATCAGGCTCAGGATCTCAGCTAGCTCTGACATGCCCCCACTTCCTCTTAGCCAACTTCTGTGTCTCTGTAACCATTCTCTATTAAATGAAATTGTGTGTGAAAGTACAGTAACTTGCTAAGATTTTTCCTAGGACTATGCTCAGGCCTTTCATCACTGCGTCACGCACCTGTGGCTCTTCAAATTACTGTTGCCAGCAGACATTGCCCAGTACAGACTATCAGGGCATGCTGAGAGTTGTGGTTACAGTGCTTCTGGAGATTGAATATTTTCTTTCACTAATGTAGTTTTCTACCAAGATGACTAGCTAATATACTCAGTGGTCATGCCACAATAGTAAAGCAGTTTATTTGGCACAATGGTAGAATATTAACACCTTGCTTGAATTATCCAGATGACTTCCCGTTTACGCTCTCTGAATTTGAGTAAATTTCATCCTGTGCACTTCATTTTCTCACATGCCTCAGCTTCCTTCTCACACTGAGACTATTTCCATGTATATATTTACCCCAAACAAAATAAATTCACAAATGAAATCCTAACAGAGACGTGATACACATAACTGTGAAAAATTACCCAACAAGCAGCTACACGGATTTAATCATCTCTTCTCAAAGGTCATGAATTAGAATTTATCCACGATGTAAACTGTTACAAAAAAACACTACTTTCAGCCATGTAGAAAATTAGTAAAGAGTATATACAAACGAAAAGAATAATAAACCAAGAAAAAGGAGATTTGCTTCAAGGAATATAAGATATTTTGCATCTTCTTAAAATATGTCCACTGACCAAAGGGGCAATTGCTATGGTCTCTAGGAGGCTTTAGTGGAGGAGAAGTTCAAGCATAGGATGGCCCAATCCCCTTTCTCCATTACAGCTATAGGGGCTGCAGAAACAGGGTTGCCAACCAGAATTTTTCTTGACAACTTATCCCAAAATCGTCGACAGCCAATATTTTTTTACATACAAATTTCAAAACCATAATGAATGATAAAGATTATAAGTAATCCTTGTCTACAGCTCAATATACTGATAAGAACTCATTACCAGCACTTACTGTGAGCTGTAAAATGATGAAACTTACCACCAAATTAATCTAATCAAGTACCACCAGCCTAAAAATAAATCATGGTTACATCTGGTTTTTTCATGGACATAGAAAAAAGTTGCCTATTTTTATGGACTGTCAATGAATTTCTGGACGGTTGGCATCGCTGTGCAGAGATAGCAATCACATCCAAGTCATAGTGCCTGACGGTCCTAAAAGATCATCTGCCACACCAGTGTTATAAGCGGCACATGGTAAGTGAGGACTCTTTTACAGATTTTGGATTGGGGCTCAGGATCCTCTTTTAGAGATCTAAAGATGTAAAGAACATTTATCCACCATAGACACCACAAGGGGTTGGTGTCACGGAAGGTGTACAGAAAACTAGAAGACACAAAATGAAGATCCGACTGACTGGATCCAAAACTAAGGAACCAAAGGGAGAGCCCTGCAACAGACCTGGCTCTCTCCCTAACTGCTCAGCCTATGCAAAAATCTCAATGGTAGATGATCGCATATCCTCGTTCCTCGACTGTATAACACCTGAACACCCTATAATAGTGAGGGGACACGACCACCGGCTCCCTACACTTGATACGGAGGGAGTCAGGGTCACCTGGGATCCAGCAAACAGGAAAACACAAATGAATGAACAAAACTTATCTGTAGAAGACTCAGTAGTAGCATCCAGCATGCACACACTCCAGGAAGTTGTATAAACCGCAAAGTGATTTAGTATGGGAAGGGATTTAAAGGGATGAAATCAGTGCAACTACATGACAGCTGAGAGAGGCTAACGAAATGAGAAAACGAAAGCAAAACAAAAGGAACCTCAAGGAGGAGGTTCTGAAGAACATCTGTCAGAGCTTCTCAGATGTCTGGTGGTGACAGTACCCCTCCTTCTACGAGTGGACTCCGGACACTCAGAGCCCACCTTCTCAGGATGGGACCTATGGAAAGCCCTGATGAGACGAGTGGCCTTAATGTCCGTCACTGGGACCCACATCCTCTCCTCAGGACCATAACCCTCCCAATGAACGAGGTACTGGAGAGAACCGTGGACAACACGAGAATCCACAATCCTAAAGACCTGAAATTCAAGATTACCATCAACCACAATCGGAGGAGGAGGCAAAGACGAGGGTACAATGGGTTGGACATAAGGTTTTAATAAGGACTTATGAAAAACATTATGGATCTTCCAAGTCTGAGGAAGATCAAGACGGTAGGCAACAGGATTGATGACAGACAAGATTTTGTAAGGCCCAATAAACTTAGGACCCAACTTCCAGGAGGGAACCTTCATTTTGATATTCTTAGTAGACAACCACACCAGATCACCAACATTCAGGTCCGGACCAGGCACACGTCTCTTATCCGCCACACGCTTATATCTCTCACTCATGCTCTTTAGATCATCCTGAATCTTTTGCCAAATAGATGACAAAGACGAGGAGAATCTGTCCTCATCAGGTAAACCAGAAGACCCCTCTCCAGAGAATGTCCCAAAATGCGGATGAAACCCATATGCACCAAAAAATGGTGACTTATCAGAGGACTCCTGACGACGGTTATTTAAAGCAAACTCAGCAAGGGACAAAAAAGAACACCAATCCTCCTGATTCTCCGCCACAAAACAGCGCAGATATGTCTCCAGTTTCTGATTGACGCGCTCTGTCTGGCCATTCGACTGCGGGTGGAAAGCAGAAGAGAATGACAACCGAACCCCCAAGCGAGAACAGAAAGCCTTCCAGAATCTGGAAACAAACTGCGTGCCCCTATCAGAGACTATGTCTGAAGGAATACCATGCAATTTGACAATGTGATCAATAAATGCCTGCGCCAGCGTCTTAGCATTGGGCAAGCCAGGAAAAGGAATGAAAGGCACCAGTCTTCCCCGAGGAACGAGGCAGGTCTGTAATGAAGTCCATGGACAGATGTGTCCAAGGACGGGAAGGAATGGGTAACGGAAGGAGAGGACCTGATGGCCGTGAATGAGGGACTTTGGCACGAGCGCAGATGTCGCAGGCTGCCACAAAACCCTCAACCGACTTACGAAGCGCCGGCCACCAGAATCTCCGAGCGATGAGATCCACTGTGGCTCTTGCCCCCGGGTGCCCAGCAAGGACAGTATCGTGGTGCTCCTTAAAAATCTTGTGTCTTAAAGCGAGAGGCACAAACAACCTCCCAGGAGGGCAAACATCAGGAGCCTCTGACTGGGCTACCTGAACCTCTGCCTCCAATTCAGGATAAAGAGCAGAGACCACCACACCTTCAGCCAAAATGGGACCCGGGTCTTCAAAATTCCCACCTCCCGGAAAACAACGTGACAGGGCATCCGCCTTCACATTCTTAACCCCAGGGCGGAACGTGACAAAATTCTCACTACCCCCGGAGAACGTATCCGGGAGTGAGATCTTAGGCTCAGAACAAACTCCATGAACGCAAGCTGAACCGGTCACCTGAAACTGAGAAACAGTTTTACGGAGATCTGCTACCTCCAATGAAAGACCCTGCATGTGTTCAGTCAAAAGTGAAACCGGATCCATGCTTGAGACGGTTTTGGCGGTTTATAATGTCACGGAAGGTGTACAGAAAACTAGAAGACACAAAATGAAGATCCGACTGACTGGATCCAAAACTAAGGAACCAAAGGGAGAGCCCTGCAACAGACCTGGCTCTCTCCCTAACTGCTCAGACTATGCAAAAATCTCAATGGTAGATGATCGCATATCCTCGTTCCTCGACTGTATAACACCTGAACACCCTATAATAGTGAGGGGACACGACCACCGGCTCCCTACACTTGATACGGAGGGAGTCAGGGTCACCTGGGATCCAGCAAACAGGAAAACACAAATGAATGAACAAAACTTATCTGTAGAATACTCAGTAGTAGCATCCAGCATGCACACACTCCAGGAAGTTGTATAAACCGCAAAGTGATGCAGTATGGGAAGGGATTTAAAGGGATGCAATCAGTGCAACTACATGACAGCTGAGAGAGGCTAACGAGATGAGAAAACGAAAGCAAAACAAAAGGAACCTCAAGGAGGAGGTTCTGAAGAACGCCTGTCAGAGCTTCTCAGATGTCTGGTGGTGACAGCTGGCCACTTTCTTGTTACTGTTGACTAATGTGCATATAAGATGACTATATGGCACTTACTAATATAGTCTTTGTTGAAATTCTGTCATTTTCTATGTTTCATTAGGCTTTGTTTGCCAAGTCTTTTGTGCTGTCCACAAGAAGGCTTTGTTCATAAAATGACTACTGATTAAGGGTCATGTGACCAGGCAAATTACCTCCATGTGATGTCTCCTCCATTCAAATACATCTGCACTTGCACAGTTGGGAATTTAGTGTAGATGCAGTGTGTGTGAATAGAGGACTTATTACATGAAGGTGATTTGCCTGGTCACATGACCCTCCATCAGCGACCATCTTATGGACCGGACCTCTATGTGGACAGCACAGAAGATTTGCCTAACAAGGTGGCATGGCTTATTAAATATTGCAAACGGCACAGAATATCAACAACTACTATATTAGTATGTGCCATACAGTTATCTTACCTACACATTGGGTCAAAAGTCCCCAGAAAGTGACCAACCCTTTAAGCAGGAGAGGGCCTTATCTCTCCTCTTACTCCTTACACAAGGAATACAAAGGAAACGGAGATCCATCAAGGAGGGAATTACCTCTACTATGTAAATCCCTGATTGGTCAATTAATTAATAAGTAATATTCTTAATTAAAGTCAATATTGGTGGCCGTGGGAAGGTTTCAGAATGCACTCTTTACCCTCAGTCCCTGAATTTCATGGTAACAGCTGTTGGCTGGACAATCATGGATTTAATTATCTTGTGGAAAACTATATTGTCACCTAAAGCAAATCAGCATATCGCACACAACATTCAATGGTCTGTACTATGACATTTAAAGGGTTTTTCCAGGATAGATCACCAGTATCTGATCGATGGGTGGTCTGACATCTGGGACCTTCGCCGATCAACTGAAGGTGCAGGCGCTTGCAGTAGAACCCCGGCCTTGTCTCAGCTCACCAATCACAGCGCCGTACATTGGATATTGTCTGTGCTTGGTATCACAGATCAGCCCCATTCATTTCAATAGGGCTAAGCTGCAACTAGGCCATTTGACCGATGAACTCCACATCACATGACCTAGGCTAAGCTGCGGGAAGGCCGCAGAGCTACTGCGAGTGCTGGTGTCTTCTCAGACAGCTGATCAGCAGGGGTCCTGAGTGTCTGACCCCCACTGATCACATACTGATAATCTATCCAGAGCTTAGGTCATCAGTTAAAAAATCCCTGAAGACCCTTTCAGTGATGGCTAACCTCTGGCACTCCAGCTGCGGTGAAACTACGACTCCTAGCATGTTCTATTCATTTCTATGGAGTTCTGAGAACAGCCAAGCAAGTGTGCATCTTGGGAGTCGTAGTTTTACCACAGCTGGAGTGGCAGAGTTTAGCCATCACAGCTTTAGATCATTGCTTTGACTTTTGTAGTCTATAAATTGCTCCTAGGGTACCCTAGGCCACTTTCTTCTCTAGTCTCGAGGTATCCTGTATTAGATCCACCTGCTTGGATGATAAATTCCCAGTAATTGTGTTCTTTATATTTTCTTTTAACTGAAGCTAACTCAACAATGGCACCACAAGGACATTTGACCTGCTCAGTGAGACGAACGAAAAATAAGAAAAAGAACAGCAGGTGGCACCATACAGATACATTTTATTGAATAGCTCACTGTCTATACACAATTTTTAATTACATGCAATTATAAAAGTATTCGGATCCAGGAGCTGGTTTGAAAAATATAGAATATGTTTTATGACACAACCCCTTTAAGTAATTAATAAGAAACTGGTTGCTTGGCTGCCCAGTCTAGCAATTACACGTCCGGCTATTAGTCTTCCTCAGATTACTTCGGCCAAGCTGGCGCTAAGCACTGGCATGGAGAGGAGTGTTGATTCATACAAAGGTGGAAGGGGTAGAAGGCTACCAGAGCATGTGTCCCAGGTCCTAGAGGAGTGGTGACAAGCTATTTAGACACCCTTGGTGGATGGAAGCCTGGTTACGGCTCTGATACCCATTGACACATAAGATGGAAGTTTCTTTGGATTTTTTAAAAATTTTCCACTTTTCCTTCTGCAGCGTCTGTATCTAGAAGCTCTCAAAATGACAGCGCGCTGTGTTTTCTTGTTCTTTTTAGCGCTGCTTAAAGTTGTCACTGCCTTTGATGTTTTAGTTTGTCTGGTTTCAAAGTACAGGGGGAATATAAATACATTAGGTTTATATATGTGTATTCTTGAAAGATCGCTGTCATCGTGTGTCCTTTTTCTTTTGTGGAAATTGTATTCTTCTTGATAAGGTACCCTGGTGACTCACAGACACATCAAAGTTACCGCCCGGAGCTGCTTAGCAAAGTGCCATAAACAGAGCCATAGCAAAACCAACATAAAGGACTTGTCCTGGTGCTGATGTCTGTTCCTTTCTTCTTCCTTGCCCATATCAGTCTGGCAGAAAACTGAATCACTCACCGTGTTAGCCTCGATCTACATTATGCATGGATCTGACATCATATTCATATTTTTGCATTTCTTATCCGTCAGCCCTAACATGAAACATCTCTTAAAGGAGCTTTCCAGTAAGGCAGCATGCAGCTGTTTGTGTCTGCCCAGTTCTCCGCTTGTCTGCCAAAATGCCCTAATGGAGCCGGTGGACATTCCGTCCGCATTCGGCAGTGCCGGACCCAGAAAATTCAGACAGTCTGTTTTCTGCTGGAATTCAAACCGGAGATGTGAGAGTAGCCTAATTAAGATTTTTAAGCAAGTGCTCACAGCCTACTCCCTGAAACAGAAGATTTAAACTTACCTGCTACATGCCAGTCTGGTCATCCATGCCGCCTCCACTGCCTCATCTTCTGGTCTCCACAATGTTTTCCTCCGGTGGTGCATGGGAATGGTAACATGCATCACTTCAACCAATAACTGAGTTCAGAGGTGATGTGGTCACAAGCAGATCGTCACTGCTGAGGCCATTCATTGGCTGGAGCGGTCCATGTGACTATGCCCATAGGCTGTAAATAGTGCGGGGATCGGAAGATGGTGACAGCAGAGGCGGCTCAGAGGATTGGAGCAGCTTGGAGTATTATCAATCTTCTGTTTCGGGGGTAGGCTGAGCGCTGACTTGCTTATAAATTATTTAGGGATGAGCGAATCAACTTTGGATGAAACATCCGAAGTCGATTTGCATAAAACTTAATTTCAGTACTGTACAGAGCGAGCGCTCCGTACATGTATTAGAATGTATTGGTTCCGATGAGCTGAAGTTATTACTTTGCGAACGTAATAACTTAAATGGATTTCTACTGTAAAAAAACATTTGCCGAATTCGGGTTCAGTTCTAAGTGGTACCTTGGAACTGAACCCGGGTTCGGGAAATGTTTTTTTTTTACAGTATAAATCAATTTATGAAGTTATTATGCAAAGTTTTGTGAGGCTTCGCGAACTTATAACTTCGGCTCATCGGAGCCAATACATTCTACAGCGCTCGCACTGTATAGTATTGAATCAAAGTTTTATGCAAATCGACTTTGGATGTTTCATCCGAAGTCGATTCGCTCATACCTAAAATCATTATAACTGGAAAACCCCTTTTAAAGGGGTTCTCCAAGATCCAGAACACCTTTTTATATGTGTGAGGGTTTAAAAAAAAAAAATGTCCCATGCCGAGTACCTTCTCCTCCACTTCTGGTTCCCATTAGAATGTAAGAGGGACATGCTGTCCACATGCACCACTTCTGCTAGCTAATCAGTGGTGTCAACGCTCATGTGCCGCTCCTGCACACGTCACCACTGAGGCCATTGGTTGTCAGGGAGTGCTGAACTCATGACAAGAGCGTGCTCATCCTGGCAACAGTGGAGGAAGCGCTACCTATTGCGCCGAGCAAAACGAGAGGCCGGGGATGTAGCCATGCCCCGCGATTTTCTTAGCGCTTCAGCACACTGTAGAAAGATACTATTAACCTTATGACAGCTCTATCAGCACCAGGAGCACCCCTAATAGTGCTGTCATTCTCTTGGTGTCCCTCCCGCCCACACATCTCCCCCCCCCCCCGCCTTTTAGTGCAAAAAAAATGGTTTAAAAACACTATATATATATATATATATATATATATATATGTCAATGCTGTTTGTTATATATGTATTACTGTCCTGAAAAAAGGGGGTTATCCACCCCTGAAACGCGTAGACCATAAAGCTATTGGAACCATACACCCTATGTTGATGTCTGATTTCAGCTCCAGCACCCGCTCTTTGGGCGCAGGCAGGAACCCAGGCTACAGCCAAGCCCCCAGGCTACAGCCAAGCCCCCAAATGCTGGTCGGGATATATACCAGCAGGAGCCTGTAAAGTTGTTGTGACTTCCTCACAACAGGATCTGGTAAGCGAACTACAAATTTATATACAATATTGTTCCCAGAAACACCACACATGAGGCGCTGTCCTCTCTCTCTTTTTTCTCTCTCTTTGCAAATAGTTGATATTGTGATTCATTGCCAAAGTACTTAAATGGTTAAAGTATTTTATTTTTTTTCTTGTGCACTGTATATTCCAAATGGTTGTGTATCGGCACCAAACATGTAACTGGCAGCTCTCTAGTTCTGGTTGCCTAGAGCAGTGTTTCCCAACCAGTGTGCCTCCAGCTGTTGCAAAACTACAACTCCCAGCATGCCTGGACAGCCTTTGGCTGTGTGGGCATGCTGGGAGTTGTAGTTTTGCAACAGCTGGAGGCACACTGGTTGGGAAACACTGGCCTAGAGACATAGGACTAGGTCCTGCCTCCTCTGGTTAGGTGTGGCTTTTTTACAGACCAATCTGGCTGCAGCCTGCGAGAGGGAAGGAGCTTCTGCTACTGGCTGCAGCCTGCTAGGAGCGTTAGCTGAGCAGCCTTCGCGGGAGAACATGTATGTGTAATCCTCTCATGATTAGGCCCAGTTTAGGGAACCTTCATTGCTCAGAATGAAAGTTGCCCAAATAACAAATGAACTGAGACACTGCCCCTGAAAGAGAAACATTTATAGATGATTGAGAACCCCTTTCAAGGCCATGCTGGACTAAGACAGTAAGGTAAATGCATGTTTATGGCAATAGACTATTCTGCATGTGGAAAAGGTTAATTGTCCACACTTTTAAGATGGAGTGACCTTCTGAGTGGGCATTGCAGAAAGTGTTAAGGAGAACAGAATTGCATGCTGTGTTTTTTGGGGGAATATTTCAAAGTATATCCAGTGAGACTCGGGGAGGACTACCACTATCATTATTGCTACAGCCTATACAAAGTTTTTGGGAAAAGCCTACTTTGAGATATACTGGAGAACTGTGCCTAGTGCTGCTATATGCATTGCAACTCCCATTATCTGTTTAGTAACGTGAGACTTTATTTTTTGCAACCAAAGGGCCTGGTTATTGACTCCACCATCCTTTGCTGGTCCTCATTTCCACCAGCTCTCCTGCCTTTCACCCTGCTACCTATCTACCTAAAATCAAGGGCTCCTCAACCTTCACCAGAGTGCCCCAAATTAAGAAAGGGTGCAATCTTCTATCACTACACGGCCCAGGGAGCGTCAGGGTGAGGACTATAACCAATCTACTTCAAACGTTCTTCCTTCCAAAGCACAAATCTACGTTCCCCCTACAGTATCTCCTCATGTATAACTCCATTCAAATGTTGGTAATGTATCTTTTATAGTATCAGATGCTGGAGCTACCATCACGTTGGCCATAGGATTTGAACCAACATCTCTTAGAACTTAAGTGAAATATAAGCTTGTCTAGTTGTGCAGGGTCTCCTACATACACAACTAGTCCTATATCTATGCCTGTGTCAGTCTTCATTGTAATTCTTGCATTTAGTTTGTAAACCAAGGAGACCACCTGAGTTACCTAAATAGAGACATGTCAGAATATAGTATCGGTGGGATTTGGGTGTTGAGACTCCCATCAATTACTGGAACATAGGGTCACCAGCACTCTAAATCCAGTTGGCCTCCATTAGCTTCACTCAGGAGGGAACCCTTTGGTCCATAGACCCAACAGAGTCACCTTTGTCATTCCAGTGAAAGGTGCCTGGACCCCCCTAATGCTATCTCCGGTCATGCTTCAAGGTTATATCAGAATATAGATTATTGTATGTAGTAGCGGAGCTGATTTTCATATTTGTATGAAATTAATCAAATAAAAGATAATGTATAGTGACAGCACTAAAGACCCGTACTCAGCTCTGCTGCATCTAGCTGGAAAAAAAATGAAAATAAATTATAAAGCCTGACTCGCAGATGCTATTTTCCTTTAAATACTATATGACACAAGATGAAAGCTTTATAATGAAGGCTTTGGAAACCAGCCCTTCCATGAATGAAGGAAACTTTCCTAGCGCTATGTTCGTCTCAGCTTTGAAATAATGCGTCGGAGTTTTTCCATTATGACCCTGCCAAATTTCATCTTCAAAGCTCATGTCTGTCTGGAGCACACAGGTGTTTCACGCTGCAGCAACAATCCGGATAAACTGTCTGCATCTCAACACCGCCTTTAATTAAATGTCTGCAGCGCTCAATTCGCCTTGCATAAAAATGTTTCGAAGACTGATGATATGAAAAGATTTCCCAGTTAGTTAACGACTTTTAAAAGTGAAACGTAAAGAATATTAAACATGTGCGTAGAGGGAAGTCATTGTTCTGCTCACTAGTCACCATGTTTCTTCATATAAAAAATATAATGAAAAAAAAATCTAAATACCCTAAAACAGGTATACTCAACCTGCGGCCCTCCAGCTGTTGTAAAACTACAACTCCCACCATGCCCTGCTGTAGTTTGATAGCTGCAGGCTGTCCAGACATGCTGGGAGTTGTAGTTTTGCAACAGCTGGAGGGCCGCAGGTTGAGCATCACTGCCCTAAAAGTCCAGACTGCCAAAGAGTGAACCCACTGAGCTGTGATGTCTGGCATTGGTCTACGATCGGGCTGGCTTCACTCTTCCGTAATATAGGTGCATTTAAGTGACAATGGCTGCAATACCGGGTTCCTCTGCACGTGTGCTGAACAGCAGAAAGTGCGGATGTTGCAGCTTTATTGGCCTCATGCACACAATCGTTGTGTGCATCCGCGGCCGTTGTTCCATTTTCCGTTCTTTTCCGCTGACCCATTGACTTTCAATGGGTCCGTGGAAAAATCGGAAAATGCACCGTTTGGCATCAGCGTCCATGATCTGTGTTTCCAGTCCGTGAAAAAAATAAGACCTGTCCTATTTTTTTCACGGCCAACAGTTCACGGACCCATTCAAGTCAATGGGTCCGTGGAAAATCACGGATGCACACAAGATTGTCATCCGCGTCCGTGATCCGTGTCCGTGATCCGTGTCTGTTTTTTCCTATCATTTCAAAGGCAAACTTGACTTAGATTTATTTTTTTTCATTTTTCATGTCTGTGGATCCTCCAAAAATCAAGGCAGACCCACGAAAGAAAAAACGAACACGGATCACGGAACAACGGATATGTATACAAACATATATTTTTTCCATTTTTTTCCCATTTCCATATGCAAAACCATTCACTTGAATGGGTCTAAAGAAAATAGAAATGACTCCATGTGCATTCAGTTTCTGTTTTGCCCAAAAATAGAAAATGTCCTATTCTTGTCCATTTTGCGGGCAAGGACAGGTATTGTTACAATGTATCCGCCCCAAAAAAACATGTAAGGCCTCATGCACACGACCGTATGTATTTTGCTGTCCGCAAAAACGGATCACTTCCGCGTGCATTTCGTATTTTGTGTAACGGAACAGCTGGCCCCTAATAGAACAGTACTATCCTTGTCCGTAATGCAGACAATAATAGGACACGTTCTATTTTATTTTTCGGAACGGAAATGCGGACATACGGAAACAGAATGCACACGGAGCACATTCAGTTTTTTTTGTGGACCCATTGAAATTAATGGTTCCGCATATGGTCAGCAAAAAAAACGGAACAGACACGGAAAGTAAATACATTTGTGTGCATGAGGCCTAAGGCTGAGTTCACATCACCGTTTAGTGTTCCGTTCATCTGATCCATCAGAAGAAGAGAGAGAGAAAAAAGGCAGGATCTGAGATCCATTTTTTTAGAGAGGGAAAAAAAAAGTGCTGCATGCAGGATCCGTTTTTTTGCAGGATCCTGTTTTTTTCTCTCTCTCTTCTTCTGACGGATCAGAAGAACGGAAAGCTAAACGGTGAAGTGATTTCGGCCTTAGGCCTCATGCACACAAATGTATTTTCTTTCCATGTCCGTACCGTTGTTTTTGCTGACCACATGCGGAACCATTCATTTCACTGGGTCTGCAAAAAAACGGAAGGTTCCGTGTGCATTCCATTTCCGTATGTCCACATTTCTGTTCTGCAAAATAATAGAACATTTCCTATTATTGTCCGCATTATGGACAACACATACTCACCTCATCCATTTGCTTGCAGAGAGGCTGTCATGGCCATCTTTAATGAAGAAAACGTGACAAATCTCATGCACGCTAACGTGTCACCTCCCATGTCATCATGCTGGCAAGGTGTGATGACGTCATTATGACATCACCATGCCTGACCAGGGTGATGACGTGGTGACGTCATCACATCAGTGGAGAGAGATTTGGCGCGTTTCCTTCAATTAAGATGGGCATGACAGCCTCTCTGCAAGCAAATGAATGAGGTGAGTAATTTTTTTTTTTAAACCCTGATTAACTTCCGATGTGACTGTCAGATGCCATGATCAATGTTCAATGCGGCATCTAAGGGGTTCAAGGACAGGGAGGAGTGTCACGATCGCCATTCCCCATCATGCACCCATACATACAATGGAATGCGATTTGTGACAAAGTAATTCGTAATGGCGCTCTGTACAGTATTAGAATGTATTGGCTCAGATGAGCTGAAGTTATTACTTTGCGAAGGTACCACTTGGAACCAAAACCGAGGGAAAAGGTTTTTAACAGTAGAAATTCATTTTGAAGTTATTACTTTGGCTCATCTGAGCCAATACATTCTAATACTGTACGGAGCTCCTGCTCCGTACAGTATTCAAACAAAGTTTTATGCGAATCGACTTCGATTCGCTCATAGTGATGAGCGGCAGGGGCTATATTCGAATTTGCGATATTTCATGAATATTTTGGTAAAAATTCATCATATATCCACAAATTCGTGAATTTGAGATTATTTTTTTGATCGCAAAAAATTGCCAATTTTATATTCGTGTAATGCGTGCAAAATACAGGCGTGGGTCATTTTTGCTACATTTTCCAAGCTGCTAGAAGTTTCCTGAGACTGGAGAAAATGGTTGGCACGGCAGAACATTAAAAATGGCTTTATATGTAGTTAGAGTGCTCCAATATATTCGCAATTGCACTAATCAGCACTAATGATGTGAATATTTTGGCGCAATATGTGAAACTTCACATTTTAGCAGGCCTGCATATATGTATGGACAGCAGAACCTATTACACTACCTAACACTCTGCACTGCAACAGCTACACTATATCAGGATATAACCTACACTATATCTCCCACTAACTGTCTGTATTATATATAAGCTATCTAACTATCTATCTAATGTAGTGTGGAAAGCACAGAGCACAGCAATGACACTGCTGTCTCTCTCAGAACTTAAAAAAAAATCTACAGAAAATGGCTGCTGGGGAGGTTCTTATATAGTAAGGGGCAGGCAACTTTCCTACTGGTTGCTAGGGATGTTGCTAAGCTCAGACAAAGACATTGCTGCCTTCTCATTGGCCCACAAGCAAGAAGGGAGGTTACTGATCTAGAATATTCAAAATTACGAATATATATCACTATATTCAAAATATTCGCGAATTCTCGAATTGCCAATATTCGCGATTAATATTCGCGATTTGATTATTCGTGATCAACACTATTCGCTCATCCCTAGTTAAAATGTTGGTTTCTATCGTGTTGAATCTGTATTGAGTATCTTATTAATTCGTCTGTTTTGTTAACTTGGAAGTGTTTGGGGTTGCAGCTTGAATTCTATATTTTCCACAGATAGATTAATCATTTCAATCAGTAATGATGGCAATGATAAGAAAATGTAGTTTTCAATATAAATATGGTGGTCATGCACATTAGACAAACATTGGCCTATATTGTCTGGATGTGCATGGCGGTTTCCCAATTTCTACCCAATGATAGATGTCAGGGGGAAAGAAGGGTTGGTTAGGTGGTGTTTCAACATGCCCAATCCTTTGTTGCACCAGAGGTATTTGACATTGTCTTACTCCACTCTTCCCACAAAAAAAAAACTTGCACACTCGACTAAGGATGGAGAAACCGGGAGTACTAGATGATGGCCAAAAGGCTATCTCAGGTGTATGGCCAACAATGTTCCTTACAAATTTTGGGGTTTCAATAAAACAATTTCTGCCACTTCCACTTTGTTGTAGATTGATTATGCTGACAAAATAAAAAATGTGCCGTAAATTTCTTGAAAAGTGACAACCAATATGTCTGCTCTTGTAAAAATCAAGAAAATGTCCATAATAAAGCAAAATATAATTAAGAAATTTTGTGGCTAATTTTACATATGGAGGCGGACAATGTTACCAAATTATGTAATTAAACGTCATTATGATGGATCAGTCCAGTTCTAGCATATGACATTTGTTCAGATGAATGACTTCTACTATGAAGGAAAGAACTGAGAGTTGCCATGGGGAGCAATATGTTGAAGAATGAGAAGCGACTCTGCTATGTCGCCATTTGCATACATTGATGGATATCGCCCTATATATACAGTTTTTTTCCTATGTAGATACATTTTTAATCCGGGTTGAAAAAAAACATCCACAGAACCAGATGGAATTAGATCATTTACAATATGTGTCTTCTATTCTATAGCTCCAGGGAGGAATACATAACGTGTTTTCTTTTCTGATACTACATCATTTCTGTCCATGAAATTGAGGCTTGGACTTAAAAAAAAAAAGTTGAGTCTTGACATTATTCCTCTTGTAATACCCTTACTATTGATGATATCATCTACAATGAGCCACAGTCATCAAATATTTACCTAGGATTTTATTACACATTCAATGTTAAATAAATTGAGACTCGGAGATATTAAGAAAAGATTTGCTAAGGGAACAGAAAGAAATGAAAACACAACCTCTGCATATTGAGTGTTCAATTTTCTCAAATTGGATTCCTCTCTTTATTTTCTATCAGCTTGTATCTTTGTTTCGGAAAGTCAGGATAACTGCTGTAGTTTTCTTTGTCTTATTATGCTCTCATTGTTCTTCGAGACCCTTCTAAAAAAAAAAAAAAAAAGAGATATCCTTTCATGTTCAAAGCAGTAAGAAATTTTGGAAATGTGTTTCAGGTCCAATATTTGGTTGAATCCGCCATTGGATTTGACTCAGTCCGAATAAATTTGGTCCGAATTAAAAGTGTCCCATTTGCCCTCAAAAAGACTTCTAGGGTTGTATCCAACCCCTTTCTAGTTCTTTAATGTCAAGCCGGCATCAGTTATGTCAAAATATAAAGCTATGCGTAAACGGAAGGTAGAGGGTGGTAACTAACAGCCTGTTTACTAATATATTGCACTATTAGATTTTATTCTTATATTAAAAAAAGGTGCAAAAATCATTAATATATTTGGCAGCTGAATTCTTCTCTGTCTTATAATGGTGACCCCTATTTTGAGTAGGTATGACCTTTCTGCTGCAGCTCTTTCCTTATTACAGCTCAGGGTCTTGCCCTTTCTGCTGCAGCTCTTTCCTTATTACAGCTCAGGGTCTTGCCCTTTCTGCTGCAGCTCTCTCCCTGTAACTGTCACAGCTTCTAACAGTAGATATGGCTGGTGGTAGTTAAAGGATCTAACTGATCATGTGTGACTACCTCAGTAATGTTTATAAATAAAAGAACAGACAGCAGGTGGTGCTATAGAAAAACTACCGTAGTTTTTGCCCCATAAAACACACTTTTTCCCCTCTAAAATGGGGGTAAAACTCTAGTGCATCTTATGTGGTGAATACAGGGCAAAGACTTTTAAATTGTGCGGCGTATTGATTATGCTCGGTACATCGCAGGCTGCGCTGCATAGAAACAGCAGTACTGCAATGTACCATACATACCTGGAGAGAGAAGGAGAGCCCGGCAGCTGCAGCGCATGCTCGCTGATGCGTGCGCTGGGGGATAGGGTGTACAGTAGCTGGTGTCCAGTGATAGAGACAGGCCGGCCCTGTCTGGGGCTGTTTGATAGGGTCCGGCCGGCAGTGGAAACATTAGTGGGAGCATGGGAGCAGGCAGATGAGGGGCGGAGCAGGCCTTCCTGCCACACATGCCTGCTCTGCCTCTAAGTCTTCACACTGCCTGCTGCTGTGTATGGAGGTATGAGGGCTGATGAGAGGATGAGGAGCTGATGAGAGGTTAGGGGGCTAATGAGAGGCTAGGGGGATAATGAGCGTCAGGGGCTGATGAGAGGCTGTGGGGACTGATAGGCTGCTGGGGGCTGATAAGAGGCTAGGGGGCTGATAAGAGACATGGGGTCTCATGATAAGATGCATTGGGGATGAACTGAGGTCTGAATGGGGTTTTCATTTATATTGGGGCTCTTATATGAGATCTGATTGGGGGTTGTAAACTTTGGGGTCTGAGCTGAGATCTGATTGGGGGTCTGATCTGAGGTTCTATTGGGGTATTATTAACATTGGAGGGTCTGATTGGGGCTGTCAGCTGAGGTCTGATTAATATTGGGGGTCTTATTGCTGGTCTGACCTTAGGTATAAGGAAAAATATTTTTTTCTTATTGTCCTCCTCTAAAACCTAGGTGCGTCTTATGGGCCGATGCGTATTATAGGGCGAAAAATACGGTATTTATTGAAAAACTCAGGTGGCTATACCAAATTTTAATTACAAGCAATTACTGAAATATTCAGATCTAGGTGCTGGTTTTAAAAATTGAGAATATTTTTTTTCATGGAACAAACCCTAAAAGTAGCATAAAAATACAGTTTTTGATAATATCGTGCACAAAATGTCACAATTTAAATAATCAATTGATGAACCGTTTTCTGTACTTATAAGGCATACTTTTTTCTCTGGTCACACACAGTACAAAGCTATATTCCTAATTCTGGTTTCCTGCTACTATTGAAGGTAACCCTTACATTGGTCACATAAATGTCTAAAGAAAAAAAAAAAGTTGGCTTCTAAAAATAAAAGAACAGAATTTTAGCCATGAATTGAGAAGAAGGCATCAATTCATATACTGTAAATCAACAGAAAATAAGTTATGCTTAGAATTTAAACAGTCAAATGTGAAGAGAGCTTGAATTATAATAGACTGACGGCATATGCCAGTCTATGATAACCCCAGGCGCTTCCTGGAGGCTTCCCCTAATTTATGGGTTATGCCTCGTCATAAGGGTCCATTCACACGTCCGTAGTATATTGCGGATCCGCAAATTGCGGATCCGAAATACACCCGGCCGGCACCCCCATAGAACTGCCAATTCTTGTCCGCAATTGCAGACAAGAATAGGACATGTTCTATTTTTTTCCGGAGCTGCAGACCGGAAGCGCGCTCCGGAAATGCGGATGTGGAACGCACACTGTGTGCTGTCTGCATCCAATGGGTCCGCACCCATTCCACAATTTGCGGAACGGATGTGGACCTATTCTGTGGACGTGTGAATAGACCGTAAATCAGGCGCAGCCTTCGGCAGTCCATGCAACTGAACTAACATAACTGACGTAAAAGAAGATAAATTTGGCAGGGTCACTGGTTCTGCATCTCACCCCTTTTGCCTTACACCTTTTTCAAGAAAGGGCGAAGATGGTGGAAAACCACAAAAAAACACAACTCGTGCAAAAATTTTTGAACAAGTGGGGCTTAAAAACAATAAAATTGCAATTTTCCACACCATAAAACTGGCATGAAATATTAATAAATCAGACCCATAGTGTCTACTGGATCTTTTATAGAATTGAAGGGCATCACTATGTGCTAGCACTGGAATTAATGCTACAGTAGGTGTTTTGAGGACCTTGAAACGATAAATATATTGTCAGATCATATATTGTGATATGAAATATCAGTGTTAATACAATTACTCAGTAACGTCACA
The DNA here is from genome assembly GCF_014858855.1 of Bufo gargarizans. Lineage (NCBI taxonomy): Eukaryota > Metazoa > Chordata > Amphibia > Anura > Bufonidae > Bufo > Bufo gargarizans. The sequence goes on from NC_058086.1 coordinate 190,385,508, forward strand.
TTTTGGCATGACATTAAGGGGAAAAAGAAATCTACTGACCCTGAAGCGGGGCGCCTAGCTTCAGTCCTGCTGAACCAAATCAAGGCAGACAAAATAATTATTATAAATAGCAATCAGCCAAAATGAAATTCTGCAGTTTAAAATTATAAGGCTTCTTAATTTTAATCTCCTTGACAGTTTTTATCTTATTTTAATAACCTTGAAACAGTTTCAAGTTCAGGAATTAAATTAAATGCTTTGATTGAGCCGCTCTCCATATAGTCTATAACAGGAAGTTTTATTTAGCAGCGAAAGTTGCCATGCCGAGACCCTGAGAGACCCTTTCCAAGGACCCCATAGCAGTTGCATGGTCTACTTCTATGATGCATCCTTAGATGTCAGATTCTCTCAGAATTTCATCTATAAAAACTACTGCAGAGAAAAATATGATGACTCCATTGTAGCCAATCACATGCCAGCTCTGGTGTCGGCAAGACTATGAAAGAAGTGACCTGCCTATTACCAGCTTGCATATAGAAGGCTGAAGGTTTTTGAATATGTACTGTTAGGAAATATTAAGGAAGAGGAGTTTCTTCTAGTTAGCAAAAACTTCTATTAGATAAAGCCAATAGGTATGGCCATCGAGAGTCTAGACTTTGTGACATTCATTGGCATGAAGCTTCTGGAACACAATGTAACAAGGCCCCCAATGTACCATTTATAATTCTGGTGTGTTTTGTAGCAGAAGAGCCTTTGGACTTTTTAAGACACTAGAACCACTTGCAACTTTTACTTCGACACCCCCCATAGCTACACCCATGTTAACCAAAAGTAGGAATTTTCTAAAGCTGCAATTTTCAAAGCCCCTATATCTTGGGGCTGAATGATGATTCATTTTAAATGATTCCTACCATAGTTCTTTGTATATTCCAATTAGTCTCTCAACCTTAAAGTAATGTCTCTGCTTCAAGTAGAATCATAACTGTGAAGGAGCAGGTGTTTTTGTTGGGCTTCATTAACGTATTCCTCAGCCATATTATTCCATGTTTTATTTCCATGGCTAGATGTATTTCTCTCACAAGCAGGGGGTGTCTCCCTCCTGGTGAATCTGCCGATACTGTGTGCAGTGACCTTACTTCCCTTACGTCCCACTATGCTTATTTTCTTCTATGGAGTTTGGAAAGCTGATAAGGAGGGATAGATCAGACTTACAGGCACACAGGAGATTCTCTGCTTTTCAGTTATTTTATAGCCTCAGGATCTCAGCTAGCTCTGACACTCCCCCATTTCCTGTCAGCCAGCTTCTGTGTCTCTGGGTCTTTCCTGACAACGGACTGCAACTTAGGTGAAAGTGAGACTTCTAGTGGCCACGACTTTACAACTTTCTTTTACGTGGGTGCAGAGATACATTTTTTTAAATGATCTGAATTAGGAATGTGCTATTTGCACCATTCTCTATTAAATGAAATGAACTTTTGAAAGTACAGAGACTTTAAATTTTGACTTAGTGTCTATGTTTTTTTTATCCTTATCTTTAAACTACATTTCATTTACTGGAAGAGTTCAAATAAATAAAATATTAAAGGGAAATATAACCATTCCCTATTTGGTACATTTTTATTAAAATGACTCAATTTACAGTTTGGGGTCAAAAACCTTCAGTGCTTCTGATATATGGTGATAAAAAGGTTTCAATATGTTGCAAGCAGATTTCTAAATTGCTGCCATCTTCTTCAAGATCTGTTTTCTGTGACCCACTAGCATGGTGCTTGCTGTGTAGGGCAATCATGGTGTCTCAATGATTAGATCTTGAACTTGGGGCCGTAGGTTTGAATTTGACCAGGGACAACATATTCTTGGACTTTGTATGTTCTTGCCGTGTTTGTGTGGGTTTCCTCAGGGTACTCCAGTTTCCTCCAACACCCCAATTACTGATAGGGAATTTAGAAAGTGAGCTCCACCGAAGACAGCAAGTGATGATAATGTCTGTAAAGCGATGTAGAATATATTAGCGCTATATAAGTGACTAAAAGAATATTAATATTGTGTGGCTGCAAGTTCAGAACTCTGTTGGTGTTTCCTGAAAAGTTGCTCTCTCTACCTATTCCTTCGACCTCCTGCAGTAGCCTGTGCAGCTGTCTTTCCTCCATCCTCCTTCTTCCACACTTAAAGAGGTTGTCCGGGTACAGAGTTGAACCCGGACATATCCCTATTTTCACCCCACCGGTCCCCTGATTATGAGCATCTTAGCATTTCATGCTCCGATGCTCTCCCTTGCCCTGTCCTGTATAGCACAGGGAAAGGGCTATTTAGTTTATATTATTGCACTGCTAGGCAGAGGCTTCAGCCTAGCAGTGTTTCCCAGTGACGTCACCAGCTGTGATGGGCAGGCTTTAGTGCTGCCCTAGCCATTTTTACAGGCTAGGGCAGTGCTAAATCCCGCCCATTAGTGCAAGTGACTTCACCGGTATCACTGCTAGGCAGGAGCCTCCACCTAGTAGTCCCCATGGTAAGCCCGAAAAGTCACCGGATCTCCCAAAAATGCCTCCATTGCTCATATCAGGGGGGCTGGAGGGGTGAAGATGGGTTGTCAGTGTTCATCCCTGAAAACCTCTTTAAATATCTAAATACATGTTTATACAGATGAGAAGGTGAGCAGGTAGCAAATATTAGGGGGGAGAAAAAGAGAATTAATTTATGGTTGAAGGATCAGACAACACACAGGGTCTGTTTATATTCTGTTGCTATGGAGGTTTACCTGCATACACCAAGGGTATTTTTAATGATTTAATTATTCAATTTTTTTTTTTACTTGTGTGACTTTCAAGAACTGATCTTTTTTTTTTTCAGTTGACCGCCAGGGCTCACCATTCTCTCCATCAGATCATTTGGACGCAGCAAAACCACCCTCTTGCCTGAATATTTTACCACTAATACAACATGCCGTACACAAGAAGTCAGTGCTTGACTTATCACACAAATACAAAAACGCATAAAACTATAGATCCCGCTACAAACATAAAAAAGTGGAAATTGCTTATTTCTTTTATTCAATTTTGTCTGCAAATGTGTTCAATACAATGGATTTTATATAAGAAAACAGCCATTTCTCTTATGGATAAAAAGGAAGACAAACCTTTTTCGAAATTTTGTCTCTGAAATTAAGTGCTGTTTGCGCAGCAAGTCTAATAATTTTTTCAATGTAAACTTCAAAGATCAGTTTCTGTGTAACAGCCATAAATCTATCTATATGAAAATTTCTCACTGCTCCTCAACCCCTATAATACACGGCGTTGCATTTTAGGCTAATGCTTAGAATATAGTATGACATATCTAGTTTAGAATTGTAATGAGATGATTTGGAAGCAGTCCTTACAAATGAGAAAGGCATTTGCAATGTTATTCTTCTTTTTCTATTTTACATGCCATTGACTGGAAATAGAAAAGTTGAGTAAATGATTTATACACGCATTAACTGAATATTTGGATTTTTCATTTTAGGAGAGCAAGACCTTTATGAAGCAAACTGCTGTGTAATCCATTACATCGCTTGTAACTCATGAGCTCTGGATTGACATAAGGAAACTGACAGCGTGAGGTCATTATTTACCCCCTTTTCCAAAAATTTGCTTTTTTCAGTGACAGTGGTATTCAGCTCAATATAAAGATTGAGTGCATTTAACTTTGCGATTTGGTGCTGGGGGTCGGGGAGAGGAGTACCGGGAGTTGAACTTCATTGATCAGATAATGATCCTAAGGGTAGATAATCTATAATTCGGAAAACCCTTTAAAGACTAAATGTCATTCGTTGAGTGCTAAAAGTAATAATTATTGTTCGTATTAGATTAATGCACGTTAAAAAAAAAATCTAATTAACTGACATTAATACTCAAAAAAAGTTTACAGCATACCTGAGTTTTAAAAAAAGTTTGCATAGTGGCAGTGCTTCTTTGTACAATCAAAACTATCAATGTTTGGGTTTTTCTAATGTCTCAGCTGCATAGCTAGATGCATTTCACTCAGAAGCAGAGGCCCTATCCCTTCTGTGGAATCCGCCAGGTCTGTATTGCTGTGATGTATTCTCCTTTATTTCCCACTTTATTTATTTTTAGCTACGGAGCTCATAGAACAGATAAGTTGGAGGTGGACCACACTTATAGAAAGGAGGATCCTGTGATATTCATTATTTTTTTGGGACTACAGCGCTTGGGGTTTCCGGATATCTAGGTAGGAGCACCATGACAAGTGCTAAAGTCACCCCCAAGGGACAGTATAGGCACCCTTATACCACTCTACCATTCCTACATCTGGGTATCAACACCATTATACTTAAGGGGGACTCTATGTCCTCGTTGCTTCAATGCAACTGACATCACGAAACCTGCTCTATCATAGGGACATAAAATGTAAAAACCTCTTAAGGGGCAACGGATACCCCATGCCCCCAGTAGTCTGTTGCACATCCTACACTTTCCTCGGTCCCTGTTATAGAAATGCCTATACTTGTCCACAGATTGTAAGAATAGGTCATGTTTTATAATTAGCAGAATGGCTGCATAAACATGGACAAAATTTATTTTGCGGACCAAAGATACGGTTGTGTGGCATGAGGCCTAACTCTAGTGTTTAGCTGTCACTGCCATGGGAAGCGGTGGGCAGCCTTTGCATTGTTGATGTTGTTTTGTATGACATCCATTCAAATGCTTAGGTGAAAATGTTGTACATAGTCCAAAATGGTTCCAATAAAAGCTAAAAATGTGTGCTGAAAAAAAACAAGCCCTAAAACACTGTAGAAGAAAATATGCTGTAAAATGTTCTACTTTGTTAAAGGTATTTTTTTTTTAAGAAGTAAAACATAATAAAAAACATACACCTTTGGTATCACTGTATTGACCCACAGGATAAGGTTGTCATATTTTTAGTGCATCGTGAACTTCGTAATATCAAAACCCTTGGTGGAATATATTTGTTTTACCAATTTCTTCCCACAAATATTTATTTATTTTTTTTACAATTTTCCAGTACAAGATATGGTCAATTAAATTGTGCCATTACAAAATACAACTTGCCCCACAAAAAAATAAGCCCTCACATCTAGGGTTGAACTGTAAAGTTCGGGTTTGTACCGAACTTTAGGATTTTTGGACCCCGAACCCGAACAATTAAGTAAAAGTTTGGGTTCGGGTTCGGTGTTCAGCGCTTTCTTGGCGCTTTTTGAAAGGCTGCAGAGCAGCCAACCAACAAGCGGTTAACTGTCTGACCTTAGAAGCCATCACAGCCATGCCTACTAATGGCATGGCTGTGATTAGCCAGAGCAGCATGTGACCCAGGCTCTATATAAGCTTGATTCATGTAGCGCTGCACGTCACTCTGCTGTTACAAGTGTAGGGAGAGGATGCTGCTGGACTGGTGATTTCAGGAAGAGAATAGAAGAGAATCTAACTCAGCGATCTACATAGAAATAGTTGTGTGGGTGCAGGGCACAATCGTTTTACCCTGCCCTGAGCCCATTGACCAAAAAAAAAATAACTTTTATAATTCTGTTAGGTGGGCGGCGGCGGCATGCAAGCTCAGTGCACTAGCACTGCATCTGAGCTTTTGGGACATTGCAAATCACCATTCTTTTGGCAATCTACAACATCTGGATTAGTCAGTGTGTGATTTAAGCTAGAAATACACCCATCATTTTCTGGGGTTTTAAAACACACTTTTTTTGTAAAAAAATTCAGTATTTTCCTGATCTGCAAGTGTAAAATTCAAGTTTAATATATACAGCTTTCATATTGTGTTACAAAAAAAACAACAACTTTTTGGGCAATCTACAACATCTGTATTAGTCAGTGTGCAGATAAGCTAGAAATACACCCATAATTTTCTAAGGTTTTAAAAACATACTTTTTTTGTCAAAAAACTGTATTTTCCTGATCTGCAAGTGTTAAATTCAAGTTTAATATATACAGCTTTCATATTCTGTTACCAAAAAAACACTTTTTTTGCAATCTACAACATCTGGATTAGTCAGTGTGCAATTTAAGCTAGAAATACACCAATCATTTTCTGAGGTTTTAAAAACACACTGTTTTTTGGCAAAAACCTGTATTTTCCTGATCTGCAAATGTTTATTTTAAAGTAAAAATATACAGCTTTCATATTCTGTTACCAAAAAAACACTTTTTTGGCAATCTACAACATCTGGATTAGTCAGTGTGCGATTTAAGCTAGAAATACACCCATAATTTTCTGGGGTTTTAAAAACACACTTTTTTGTACAAAAAACACAATTTTCAGGCCTTGCAGCATCAGCACGTGTGAGATTACAGGCTTATATACCGCTGTCAAATTCAGTTGTTAAAAAACATTTGGGCCCAAAAAAATTTGTTGGAAGCCTTTGATGCATATGTCATTGTCAAATACAACCTTAATACATTTGGGTTAGATACAGGCATTTGAAAAACAGCCATTAGAAATACAGTCATTTTGGCCAAATAAATCTTTAATTCAGGCCTACACTGGTTCAGACCGTGTGAGATACACCCTCTACATATAGGGGTTTGATTCAGGCATTTGAATTACAGCCATTTGAAATACAGCTATTTTGGTCAAAGAAATTTTTAATTCAGGCCTACACTGGTTCAGACCGTGTGAGATACACCCTCTACATACAGGGGTTTGATTCAGGCATTTGAAATACAGCCATTTTGGGCAAAGAAATATTTAATTCAGGCCTACACAGGTTCAGACCGTGTGAGATACACCCTCTACATACAGGGGTTTGATTCAGGCATTTGAAATACAGCCATTTAAAATACAGCCATTTTGGGCAAAGAAATATTAAATTCAGGCCTATACAGGTTCAGACCATGTAAGATACACCCTCTACATACAGGGGTTTGATTCAGGCATTTGAAATACAGCCATTTGAAATACAGCTATTTTGGACAAAGAAATATTTAAATCAGGCCTAGCCTGGTACAGACCGTGTGAGACATACCCTCTACATACCGGGGTTTGATTCAGGCTTTTGAAATACAGCCATTTTCGGCAAAAAAAAATTAAATTCAGGCCTACACTGGTTCAGACCGTGTGAGATACACCCTCTACATACAGGGGTTTGATTCAGGCATTTGAATTACAGCCATTTGAAATACAGCCATTTTGGGCAAAGAAATATTTAATTTAGGCCTACACTAGTTCAGGCCCTGTGAGATACACCCTCTACATACAGGGGTTTGATTCAGGCATTTGAAATACAGCTATTTTGGGCAAAGAAATATTTATTTCAGGCCTACACTGGTTCAGACCGTGTGAGATACACCCTCTACATACAGGGGTTTGATTGAGTCATTTGAAATACAGCCATTTGAAATACAGCCATTTTGGGCAAATAAATATTTAATTCAGGCCTACACAGGTTCAGACCGTGTGACATACATCCTCTACATACAGGGGTTTGATTCAGGCATTTGAAATACAGCCATTTGAAATACAGCCATTTTGGGCAAAGAAATATTTAATTTAGGCCTACACTGGTTAAGGCCCTGTGAGATACACCCTCTGCATACAGGGGTTTGATTCAGGCATTTGAAATACAGCCATTCGAAATTCAGCCATTTTGGGCAAAAAAAAAATTAATTGAGGCCTAGTCTGGTTCAGGCCGTGTGAGATACACCCTTTACATACTGTCGTTCTATTCTACTATTAATTAAGGCAAGATCCTAAATTCGAAAAATATGAGGAGAGCGTCAAATAAGGGACGTGGCCCAGGTCGTGGTGCTGCTGGTGGAGCTCCTGTTGCAGGGAGAGGACCTGGTCCATCTGTGCCAGCTACACACACAAGTAAAACCCCTTCCTCAGGTGTGAGTAGGCGACAAAACCTGCAGCGGTATTTGGTCGGGCCTAATGCTGCTCTACAAATGGTGAGGCCTGAACAAGTACAGGCTATAGTAGATTGGGTTGCTGACAGTGGATCCAGTTCCTTAACATTGTCTCCCACCCAGTCTCCTGCTGAAAGACCACAGTTGGCACCTGCAGCCGATGTCCATCAGTTTTTCACCTCACCCCCTTGCAAATCAGCCAAGCAGTTTGAGCCCCAAGTCATGCAGCAGTCTCTTTTGCTTTTTTGATGACTCTGTTAGCAGGGTTTCCCAGGGCCATCCACCTAACCCTGCCCCAGAAGTGGAAGATGCCCAACCACTTATCTTTCAAGATGAGTACATGGGAGGACCATCGCAGCACCTCTCGGATGATGATGAAACACAGGTGCCAACTGCTGGGGCTTTCAAAAGTGTGCAGACCGACAAGGAAGGCAGGGGTGAAGACTGGGTGGAAGATGATGTGGAGGACGATGAGGTCCTCGACCCCACATAGAATCAAGGTCATGCGAGTGACCTATGTAGTTTGGAGGAAGAAGCGGTGGTCGCACAGAGCCACCAACACAGCAGAAGAGGGAGCAGGGTGCAAAAGAAGAGCGGCCGTCCTCTAGACAGTACGCCTGCTACTGCCCACCGCAGCAAGGGACCGAGCACACCAAAGCCAGCTCCAAGGAGTTTCATGGCGTGGCAGTTCTTCAGACAATGTGCTGACGACAAGACACAAATGGTTTGCACGCTGTGCAATCAGGGCCTGAAGCGAGGCATAAACATTTTCTCAATGTGAGCACAACCTGCATAACCAGGCATTTAAGTGCAAAGCACGAGCTGCAGTGGAGTAGACACCCCAAAAACTGGCTCTTCCTGCTTCCTCTTCTGCTGCAGTCTCGGCCTCTTCATCCACCTCTGGAGTGACAGTGCCACCGGCCACCCCGCAAACAGAGGATCTTCTAGCAACACCAACACCTTGGTAACCAAGCATCTCCACAATGTCCCACGGAAGCGTTCAGCTCTCCATCTCTCAAACGCTAGAGAGGAAAAGGAAGTACCCCCCTACCCACCCGCTATCCCTAGCCCTGAATGCCAGCATTTCTAAATTACTCGCATTTGAAATGTCTGGTGGAGACAGATAGTTTTAAAGGCCTTATGGAGGTGGCTGTCCCCACAGTACGTCGTGCCCAGCCGCCACTACTTTTCAAGGCGAGCCATCCCTTCCCTGCACAACCAAGTAGGGGACAAAATCAGGTGTGCACTGCTCAAACCCATCTGTGGCAAGGTGAACCTGACTACGGATTCGTGGACCAGTAAGCACGGTCAGGGCTGTTATATCTCTAGAACAGCACACTGGGTAAATGCAGTGGCAGCTGGTCCTGAGGCGGATAGCAGTTTGGCGCATGTCCTTCCACCACCGAGGATTGCAGGTTGCTTCAGTTTGCCTCCTGTTGCTTCCTCCTTCTACTTTGCTTCCTCATCCTCTACCAGCTCCTCATCCAGTCAGCGTAACACCTTCATTACCAACTTCAGCACAGACAGGGGTAAACGACAGCAGGCAGTTTTAAAACTTATCTGTTTGGGGGACAAATCCCACACCCCGCAGGAGCTGTGGACGGGCGTTGAACAACAGACCGATGAGTGGTTGGTGCCAGTGAGCCTCAAGCCCGCCTGGTGGTGTGCGATAATGGGCGAAATCTCGTAGCAGCTCTTGGACTAGCTGGTTTGACGCACATCCCTTGCCTGGCGCATGTGCTGAATTTGGTGGTGCAGAGATTCCTTAAAAATTACCCCGATATGTCAGAGCTGCTGCATAAAGTGCGGGGCGTCTGTGCACGCTTTCGGTGTTCTCACCCTGCTGCTGCTCGTCTGTCAGTGCTGCAGCGTAACTTTGGCCTTCCCGCTCACCGCCTCATATGCGACGTGACCACAAGGTGGAACTCCACCTTGCACATGCTGGCCAGACTGTGCGAGCAACAGCAGGCGATAGTGGAGTTTCAGCTGCAGCACGCATGGGTGAGTCGCTTGGCGGAACAGCACCACTTCACCACCAATGACTGGGCCTCCATGCGAGACCTGTGTTCCTTGTTGCGCTGTTTCAAGTACTCCACCAACATGGCCAGTTCCGAAAACGCTGTTCTCAACGTTATTATCCCACTTCTATGCCTCCTTGAAAAAACGCTCCTGACGATGATGGAAGAGGATGTGGCACAGGAGGAGGAGGAGGAAGAGGGATCATTTCGTAGGGTTTCCGGCCAGTCATTCCCAAGTGGTTCCAAGGTGGGTTCCTGTACCCACAAACCCAAGGTAGACAATTGTCCAGCCAGGGCATAGTTCTGGAGAATGACGAGTTGGAGGATGAGGAGGAGGAGATGGAGGAGGAGGAACTGTGTTCACAGCAGGGTGGCACCCAGACCAGCTCATGGCCATCACTGGTGTGTGGATGGGGGGATACAGAGGACACAGACGATACACCTCCCACAGAGGACAGCTTTTCATTGCCTCTGGGCAGCCTGGAACACATAAGCGATTACATGCTGCAGTGTCTCCGCAATGACCGCCGAGTTGTCCACATTCTAACTAATCCCCGTTACAAGGATGTACCGTCCTTAATTCCGTCACTGGAGCGTGATCATAAGATGCGCGAGTACAAACGCACGCTGGTAGATGCACTGCTGATGGCATTCCCACCTGACAGCGGGGGCACAGTGGAAGCAGTGGCGGATCATGGGGGGGGGCAACGGGCGGCGGCGGCTGGGCACAGGGAGATGAGCGCTTCCATTGTGGAAGTGCTCATCTCCAGTCATCTGTATCGCCATCCTCAGGACAGCGATACAGATGCCTGCCTGTGCTGCGGTAGGGGAGGGAGAGGCGTGTCCCTTTCCCTTCCTCTGATAGGCTGCCGGCCTAGTGCCTGTAGCCTATCAGAGGCCGGCGCAGGCGGCGCAATGACGTCACCTCGCCGCCTGAGCCATACAGCGTGGGACACAGGCCAAAAGAGGCCTGCATCGCATCACTGACATGGAGGTAAGTATGTTTTTTTTTTTTTTTTTTTTTTTATTATATACAATACTTTTAATGGCGGGGGCTGTTATTACTGGCAAAGGGAGGGCTGTTATTACTGGAAAAGGGGGGGCTGTTATTACTGGCAAAGGGGGCTGTTATTACTAGCAAAGGGGGCTGTTATTAACAGGCAAAGGGGGCTGTTATTACTGGCGGGGGCTGTTATTACTGGCAAAGGGGGGGCTGTTATTACTGGCAAAGGGGGGGCTGTTATTACTGGCAAAGGGGGCTGTTATTACTGGCAAAGGGGGGCTGTTATTACTGGCAAAGGGGGGCTGTTATTACTGGCAAAGTGGCGGCTGTTATTACTGGCGGGGGCTGTTATTACTGGCACCTGGGGCTGTTATTACTGGTGGGGGCTGTTATTACTGGCAAAGAGGAGCTGTTATTACTGGGGGCTGTTATTACTGGCACAGGGGGTCTGTTATTACTGGGGGCCGCTATTACTGGCACAGGAGGGCTGCTATTACTGGCATAGGGGGCTATTATTACTGGCACAGGGGGGGGGGCTGTTAATACTGGCACATGATTGGGGGCACTATAGAGGCATCTACTGAGGCCACAAAGAAGGGGTATTTTATATGGGCTCTCTGTACAGTACAATTTTATACTGGGACACATTATGGTGGGTACTATGGGGAAGGGGGGAGAGGAGTACTATGGGGTCATCTACGGGGGGCACTAAGAAGGGGTATTTTATTCTTGCTAATTATGGGGGACACTGAGGGCATCTACTGGAGTATTTTATACTGGTACATTATGGGGGGCACTAGGAGGAAGGAGGGTGTGGAGCACTATGGGGTCATTTACTAGGGGCACTATATAGGGGTATTTTATACTGGCACATTATGGGGGCACTATGGGGACATTAGCTCAACTGGGGGCATTACAAGGGGGTATTTTTTGTCACATTATAAGGATAATTATTACTACTGGGGGGGCATTATGGTGGGCTTTATTACTCCCCAATGGTATGACCCCCTAGTAGCAGCACCGGCCTCTCCCTGCTCTGCTATCCCTCTGCCCCTTCTCCAAATCCTTATTATGAAATCTTTCTCATTAGGATAAAACACAACATCAGCTCCGCCGAGCCCCCGGCCAAAGTGTGGAAGTGGCGTCCGATATCCCCAAGGACCAAGCCAAGTAACTGTAAGTTTTCATGTGAAATATGTTTGTTATACACATATAGCTTCCACTGTGGAGTCTGTTCTATAAGCACCATTGTTTTGTGGCGGCGGACAGAAAATAATCTGAAAGTGCCCCTCCCGAGACCAGGCTCTAAATCCGCCACTGAGTGGAAGCACAAGACGAAGGCAGAGGACGAGGAAGCGGTCGCCAACGCAGCTGGGGCACCGCCAGCACCTCAGAAGGCAGGGTTAGCATGGCCGAAATGTGGAAAAGCTTTGTCAGCACGCCACAACAACCAGCACCACCAGCTGATATGGAACTTCTTAGCAGGAGGCAGCATTTCACCAACATGGTGGAGCAGTATGTGTGCACACGCCTACACGTACTGAATGACGGGTCTGCCCCCTTTAACTTCTGGGTCTCCAAATTGGGCACATGGCCTGAGCTTGCCCTTTACGCCTTGGAGGTGCTGGCTTGCCCTGCAGCCAGTATATTATCTGAACGTGTGTTTAGCACAGAAGGGGGCATCCTCACAGACAAGCGCAGCCGCCTGTCCACAGCCAACGTGGACAAGCTCACGTTCATTAAAATGAACCAGGCATGGATCCCTCAGGACTTGTCCGTACCTTGTCCAGAATAGACATGTATACCGGCACTAACCAGCCATTGTTATACTGCAGCGCAACTGCTTATGTTTGTATTTTGGATATTTCACACTCTTTTGGAGTGTATCCTAATTTTAAAAAATTAAATTAAAACCAAAAACCGGTGTTGGCTATCTCGTCCTCCTCCACCGCCGCTTCTACCAACACAACTACGTCCACCACCTCCTCAAACTCCTACTCCATATGGAACTCCACCTCTTAAATCAATTTTTTTTTTTGTACGTGTTTTATTTTATATCATTTCACTACCATGTCATTTACATTTTCGGGTGAAATTCACCAATTTTTGGGTGTATAGTACCACTGCTATACCTAGTAGGCTGGTTAAAAAAAAGTAATTGTCATTAACATTGTCAGTTATATATTCTGGTGAAATACACCAATTTTTTGGGTGTAATATACCCCTCCTCTACCTAGTTCACACGTTAATACATTTCAATAATTTTTCTGTTACATTCTTGGGTTGACATTATCCAATTTTAGACGTGAATAAACACCTGCTATGCATAGGTGACAGGAAATAAAATTGAATATATTATTCCGCAATTAATGCGCGCCACATCCCTTCATTCAATGCTTAAACTTTGAAAAGTTTTCATCCTTTTACGCTTTAATAATTTCTCCCATATTTCAACTCTATAATTTTAAATTTGAAAAATGTATCCTCCCTTGGATGTGTTCTCTCTTTCTCACGCTCCCTCTCTGGCCTGGAACCCTGATTCCCAGCCACCCGTGATCACCATGGTAGGCGCATAAAAGAACACCGAAAGTTGATAGAGCAGATATGAAATTAGATCGAGAACATCACGGGGACGTGCAACATGGTGGAGCAGTATGTGTGCACACGCCTAAACGTACTGAATGACGGGTCTGCCCCTGCAACTTCTGGGTCTCCGAATTGGGCACATGGCCTGAGCTTGCCCTTTACCCCCTGGAGGTGCTGGACTGCCCTGCAGCCAGTGTATTGTTTGAACGTGTGTTTAGCATGACTGGAGGGGGTTATCACAGTTTATATTTCCCAATGTTTTGGGGTGTCCCCTAATTAAAAAAAATACAAATACATTTAAAACCAAAAAGAAGGGTAGGCTCCCTCCTCCACCGCCACTTCCACCTACACCGCCACATCCACCGCCTCCTCAACCTCCTACTCCATATGGACCTGGTCCTCCTAGAACATTATTATTTTTACGTACTTTATGTTATTTTCAGTCATCTCCCTATCCACATTTGTTTGCAGAGCACTTGCCATGCTCTTAACCACATTTTGATGACATTTGTAGTCCTCTAGACCTTTCCATGACATTTTTACAGCCATTTTAGTGCTCAAAAGTTTGGGTCCCCATTGACTTCAATGGGGTTTGGGTTCGGGGTCAAGTTCGGGTCAAGTTCGGGTCCCGAACTCGAACTTTTTTCTGAATTTCGGCCGAACCCGTCGAACCCGAACATCCAGGTGTCCACTCAACTCTACTCGCATCCCTATATGAATGAAAACTTAAAAACAGTTTTGTGGCTTTTGGAAGGTTGTAAAGAAAAAAAGGTAAAACACATTCACAAATATTAATCCAGTCCTTAAGGTTTTTTTTTTATTTTCCTTATAAATAAATGTTTTTCCCCTTTAAATGTAGACATCCACTAACTATTTCCCCCACTGTCGTTAATGGCATTTCTTGTACTTTTTAAGCAAATGTAGTCATTATCAAGGCTTCAAGATCTAAAAAAAACACATTCACAAATATTAATCCAGTCCTTAAGGGGTTATTTTTATTTTCCTTATAAATAAATGTTTTTCCCCTTTAAATGTAGACATCCACTAAATATTTCCCCCACTGTCGTTAATGGCATTTCTTGTACTTTTTAAGCAAATGTAGTCATTATCAAGGCTTCAAGATCTAAAAAAAATTATCTTTGTGATGATTTACTGTTGAAATCTTATTATCACACTCTATCTGTATGGCTAAGAGTACATCATGATTAATACCGCTCCAAAGCCATTACATTGGAGGGAAGAATGATGTGACATTGTTGCAAATGTATAATCATTATCACCTCCACTGGAATCCATTTGAATCATATTAAGTGTGATACATTATTTTTATAATCAAGTACTCATAATAAATAAAGCAATTTCCTCAGCTCTCGTCTTAATACATTACATGTAAAATAAGCAGGGTACAAAAAGAGAAAATCTATCACTGGCGACGGGCCACCGTTCTCTGTGCACAGATAGTTATTTTGGTATTCAAAGAAACCTGAAAAGAGCTATATTACAATTCATCCCATGGTGCATATGTGTGAAGCCGATACTTTTTCAAGTTCTTTTGTAGATGTCAAACATCTGTTGGAAGTTTTATAAACTAAGCGCAAGTTTTTGGCTTCGGCCTTCATATGTTCCTAAACCACTCACTCTGGGTTGGACTTGCCCAGCAGAGGACCTGAAAATCATTCAACAGGCCAAGACACTGACACAATAATGAGGCCTAAAGGTCCAGCAGCAGACAATGCTATTTGGAGCGAGTCAATTTTCATGTAGACTTTATATCCTATGGGATGGTTCAGAAGTAACCTGCTAGATATTATTGATGACTCCTTTCTTTTTGGCTTGACATAAACCAAGATAAGTGGTGTCAGATTTAACCAAAAACATAATTTTGGGATTGCCTGTCAGGACATGTTTACTGTATATATGTCTCTGGGGCCACCCAGTGGTTGCGGTAAAATCAAGACCGTTATCAGTTCTGAGTTGCAAATTGACATTTAACCTTTAGTGACTTATATCATTACACATGTGCAGTTTCAGCATCCTGTGATAAATAGAAGTGGGTCAAGGGAAATCTTTAATGAACGCCCCTCGTACCTTTGGCACGGGATAGTGCTTGCTAACTAACAGACATACAGAATCTACCTCCTGATAGAAGTGTGTGTGGGGGCAACTTTTGTGCGCCCTCTCCGCCTTCTCTTTCCCCTGCTTAGGAGTGTAAGAAAAGAGCAAGAGGAGATCCCATCAGTGGATGAGGTCTCTCTCCACACCTAGGTTCTGATAAGAGTGTGTATGTGTGATCTGAACATATATTTTCCCTTTCTTTTCTTCCCCTGTTTAGGGGGGTAAGAAAGAAGTAAGGGGAGATCTCAGCAGTGGAAGAGGTCACTCTCCATACTTATGAATGACTGCTCGTTAAAGCAAGTATTCACAAAATCGAATGCTCCTCTGCCACTTCAGAAGAATCCAAAGAGTAGCCTGCAGCCAGACCACACAGAGACCACTACACCTGGGACATATTGGATAATCTAGATACCTATAGATTCACCCCAAAACACTGGTGTGGATCAACCCCCCCACCGGAATCTCATGTGCACTTTGAGCCAACACCTCACTCCATTATCCTATCAGAAGATAGATGTGATCTTTAAACCATAATAGAGTGATAGCAGTTCCCTGATAGTTTTAATGGATCACACTTGTATTTTCTTTTAGCAAAAATAGTAAGAGTTACGTTTTATCTCAATAAGGGCGACCCTGTATAGGGACAAATTTTTGGGGGGTTATCAACCCTCTCATTCAGTTTTTGTCAAAATCCCCATGGGCTTCACCCTCTAGTGACCTCTTCCTTTTTTTGTTAGAGCTATCTATCTATCTATCTATCTATCTATCTATCTATCTATCTATCTCATCTCTATTATAATAATACCAGGGAGACTCTGGAACCCAACCTGTACTTCTTCTTGTCTTATGGAAAATGCATGCACTCTGCTTATAATATGCTTTTTTGGGGAATATTGTCACTGATCTCTGCCGCCCTAGCTTTGCCTGATAAATGACTTTTTTATCTCTTGCCTCAAGCAGAAAAGGCACTTTTGGCAGTAATCTCTGACTGTCAGTTTTGATTACTTAGAGTCCTTTGAATATTTCTACTTGTGAAAAGTGTTCCTTTTCTCACACATACCGTATCTCCCAGAGTGAGATACTTTGCTGGCTTGACAGCTGAGTAATATGGAATTTTATTAAAGTTCCCGATTCTGTGGCCCCAGAAAGATTCTAAAATCTTATCACCACAATCCTTCTGGCTTGTATTCTATCTCTTATTACATACAGCCTGCTCGGCTTTACTCTACATTTATTTGCCTTCCTCTATGGATGGATTATGGATATGTCCTTTTCTTCCACAATGTCTTAATATAGGACGTGGCTCATGTTTTTATAGGATGGTTCTTTAGGAAGCTTATTAACGGTAAAGCTTATGTAGTGCATTGTACACATTGATTGCTAAGTAATAAATCCCTCGGAGATGTATAACTAAGAATTCCAGCACGGTGGACTATCTTGTTAGCAGATCACTAGTTCCTTAAGGTATGAATCACAAATAGCATTATTCACTTACTCCACATGAACATGTCCGCAGCTGTGATAACTACATATTACAGATAAACATTCTAACTTAATTGTACCGAGACGGCGGTGAGAAAATACAGGATGAAAGATGTGCGGTAGGAACTCACAGAGGATCACTGCTGAAAAAGCTTGAGATAAGTTACAGTCACAGCAGTATGAAAATGGAAAGTTACATACAAAAAGGGAGTAAAAAATATTTTAAAGTCTTTGTCAAGGATGAGCAGGTAACGGCGAGTATGTATAGGGAAATAAAAGATGGAGCCTTGCGTGTGTCAGTGATACTGCCTCCCGGATAAAAGAAGGCCAAGATCTTCCAATACAATGCAGGTTATACTCAATTAACTTTAAAGGCAAATACCTGCCATCAGGGGCGGACTGGGAACTTAAAGTGGCCCTGGAAAAAAAAACTAAAAGTGTCCTCATGTTCTAGGCAGGTCCAATAGTGCAGAACAAAATACCACCCCAGCAGAACCAAATACCACAATGCAACACAAAATACTGCTGCCCATCCTACAATATGAAGCTGTATCAACGTTCTGAGGACAGCAAAATATTTGAATTCAGGAGGGCACCTGGCCAGGTGCATAAGTACCTGATGCTCCTACATTAATTAATGCTGAGGGCATCTTGCATAGGAAATAGGTTCCACAGGTGATAACATTTCCCACCTTCAGCAGTCAAACTGGAAGCAAGCCTTTCTGACAGGATGACCCCCTGCTTGGGGACCCAAGCATCAAAGAAACCCACCAGACAGCCTGGAACCATTAAATCATAAGGATTTATGAAATGAACATACATCTTAGCCGTATACTGGTTACATCTTCAAGTTCAATGAGCTTAACGTTCTCCTGGGCATCCCTCGCTTGTAGGACCTAGACAAGGGAAGATATGGAGAACTCATAGTAAAGCCAAGTAGAAATGACGTGTTTGGTCTCAAAATGTACCAGGGACCTGGCCGGATCCATTGGCACCAGAACCGCTTCCCTATGTTGGAAAGGATTAGGAAACCCCGCCAGCATCACAGTCTGTCATGTGACTGCAGCACCAAGGCCTACACGTCTATCCGGTAACTGACTTTCTCGTTATCTGCTACTTCTCGTTGTACTACCACCTGTATTTGCATCTCTGACCATTGTATATTTCCTTTGTGTATATAGTGTTGTTGTCTAGTGTGCCCATAAGACGATTAAATATACAATTTAATCTTGGATTGTTCTTTTATCTCGATCCACGAATCCACACAACCATGTCTCGATTTAACGTTAAATGCTACCTCGGATGGTTTCTGGACTGATGTAACGGACCGGGCATATATCTAACAAGTAACTGGTGGCAGTCTACTTGGTTGGCAGAGCTCTGTTTCACTGGGGCAGTGAAAGGGCTCTCTCAGCCTGTCATGGGTTGTGAGCAAGCATTGTGCCATGCCAGAGGTCGCATGGGCCACCGTCTCTCACTCCCTGTGCCTTTGTGCACAGGGGGTGTCTGTGTAAAACTGTGCCAAGCTAACCTTCCGTAACCCCAGGGGGTGCGGAATGTCACGTCTTGGTGAAAGTAAAGAGACTGTATAACGAGATCCCGCTGTATTCGTGACATCAGACTGGGCTGTGAGGTTTGGTTTTCTGCAACATGTAGCGGTGCATTGTGTTTTCAAACACGCCGTTTGTTAACACCGTCAACCATGCCTTTACTCATTGCTATGAACGTCAGTGTCATTTTGACATTATTTGTCATTGCTGTCATTGCATTCAAGAGCGTAAAAAGATGCAGGGAGGAAATTGTTGTCTTATACCAATTTTAAGGCCTATCAGAGCATATTTGATTCTGCTTCACTTTTTTGAATTCACTCCTGGTTTTAGCTTCCAAAAATACATCAGGAAAAACCTGATCAAGTGGCGGTGCCAAAAAGGGAAAATTGGAATTAAGGACTGAATGATGCCATTAGTAATGTTCATAGCCTGCAAGTATTTTCTATATACCATGGAAGGTGCAATTGTGTATTTACTTTACAATGAGAACCCTCTGTCTGCTGCAATGGTCACATGAATAATATACAGTTGTGTTCAAAATTATTCAACCCCCAATGCTGTAAAGGGTTTTAGGGAATTTTGTGTACATTTGTAATTGTGTTCAGAATTAAATCTTACAAGGACTTTTTAAAGAACCAAATGCAACTAAAATGACATCAATTGTTTTTGTTATACAGTATTAAATGTTTTTTTTTGTGATTTCTTCATTGACACAATTATTCAACCCCTTAAAGACTACCACTCTTAAGAACAGAGGTTCATTCAAGTGTTTTCGATCAGGTATTGAAAACACCTGTGGATGTCAAGGAGCAGCAATCAAGCATAATAAGCACCAATTAGGCAGATTTAAAGGACTGTGATACTCAGCTCCTTCTAGACATTTACTGGTGTGTTTACAAACATGGTGAAGTCAAGAGAATGGTCCAGGAAGACAAGAGAAGAGGTGATTTCTCTTCACAGGAAGGGCAATGGCTATAAGAAGATTGCAAAGATGTTAAACATACCAAGAGACACCATAGGAAGCATCATTCGCAAATTCAAGGCAAAGGGCACTGTTGAAACGCTACCTGGTCGTGGCAGAAAGAAGATGCTGACTTCGACTGCTGTGCGCTACCTGAAGCGCAAAGTGGAGAAAAGTCCCCGTGTGACTGCTGAGGAACTGAAAAAAGATTTGTCAGATGTGGGTACTGAAGTTTCAGCTCAGACAATAAGGCGCACACTGCGTAATGAAGGCCTCCATGCCAGAACTCCCAGGCGCACCCCCTTGCTGTCTCCAAAGAATAAGAAGAGTCGACTGCAGTATGCCAAAAGTCATGTGGACAAACCACAAAAGTTTTGGGATAGTGTTCTGTGGACTGATGAAACAAAATTAGAACTGTTTGGGCCCATGGATCAACGCTATGTTTGGAGGAGGAAGAACAAGGCCTATGAAGAAAAGAACACCTTGCCTACTGTGAAGCATGGCGGGGGGTCAATCATGCTTTGGGGCTGTTTTGCTTCTACAGGTACAGGGAAGCTTCAGCGTGTGCAAGGTACCATGAATTCTCTTCAGTACCAGGAGATATTGGATGAAAATGTGATGCAGTCCGTCACAAACCTGAGGCTTGGGAGACGTTGGACCTTTCAACAGGACAATGATCCCAAGCATACCTCCAAGTCCACTAGAGCATGGTTGCAGATTAAAGGCTGGAACATTTTGAAGTGGCCATCGCAGTCACCAGACTTAAATCCGATTGAGAACCTCTGGTGGGACTTAAAGAAAGCAGTTGCAGCGCGCAAGCCTAAGAATGTGACTGAACTGGAGGCTTTTGCCCATGAAGAATGGGCGAAGATACCCGTAGATCGCTGCAAGACACTTGTGTCAAGCTATGCTTCACGTTTAAAAGCTGTTATAACTGGAAAAGGATGTTGTACTAAGTACTAAGATTGAATGTCACTTGGGGGTTGAATAAAACTGATAATGATGTGAGCACAGAAAAGACATTTGTGGTTATTTCATTATAAATGTTATGTTATATTTGTCTGACTTACAAGTGCCTCTTTGATTTAATTGTAAACAAGATGACTGAAATGATCAAAAACAATGTCAAACTGGCCAAAACACTCAATTTCAGTGGGGGTTGAATAATTTTGAACACAACTGTACATGATGTTGTGTTGTCGTTACTGTAAGGGTAAGGGTTAACAAAGCTGTGGTACTAGAGTGACATGGGATTTAATGGACAATGGGCATTCTTTTGTGTTATGCCATTTCTTTCTTTTAGGCAAGCGTTACCTTCAGAGCAATTTTTTACTATTGCATTTTATTCATTTTGGGCTAAAAATCTATTTTTTCAATTGGTCTTTATGAAAAAATTTCGGAGATGCAAGAGTTAAAACTCAGTCTGTTTGAAGGCTGTAGAGGTCTGTTTTCTTTGAATCTCATCATCTGACAGCTCATGTGTAGCCCTTATCTCTGGTCTCCTGACCTCATAAACAAATATTATAGCTCAATTCCTATTAAACGGATAATAATATGGCTTAAAGTAATTGTTTATAAGGTCTGGAAATCAGAAATAAGAGCTACACATGAGCTGTCAGATGATGGGATAAAAAAAAAGCAGACTATGACAGCTTGAAAACAGACTGACTTTTAACCCTTGTAACTCATAAATGGTTCAACACTTTTAAAAAAGACCAACTGATAAATTAATTTTTAACCCAAAATGAGTAAAATGCTAAATTTTAAAATAAATGTTGGCCAGGGTGTTCATAGCATTTAAAATCTTGAAAAAACTTTTTAAGTGTGTGAAGATGTATATGTATGTGTGTGCATGCTGCATACAGTCAGGTCCATAAATATTGGGACATCGACACAATTCTAAAATTTTTGGCTCTATACGACACCACAATGGATTTGAAATGAAACGAACAAGATGTGCTTTAACTGCAGACTGTCAGCTTTAATTTGAGGGGATTTACATCCAAATCAGGTGAACGGTGTAGGAATTACAACAGTTTACATATGTGCCTCCCACTTGTTAAGGGACCAAAAGTAATAGAACAATTGGCTTCTCAGCTGTTCCAAGGCCAGGTGTGTGTTATTCCCTCATTATCCCAATTACAATGAGCAGATAAAAGGTCCAGAGTTCATTTCCAGTGTGCTATTTGCATTTGGAATCTGTTGCTGTAAACTCTCAAGATGAGATCCAAAGAGCTGTCACTATCAGTGAAGCAAGCCATCATTAGGCTGAAAAACCAAAACAAACCCATCAGAGAGATAGCAAAAACATTAGGCGTGGTCAAAACAACTGTTTGTAACATTCGTAAAAAGAAGGAACGCACCGGTGAGCTCAGCAACACCAAAAGACCCGGAAGACCACAGAAAACAACTGTGGTGGATGACAGAATAATCATTTTCCTGGTGAAGATAACACCCTTCACAACAGTTGGCCAGATCAAGAACACTCTCCAGGAGGTAGGTGTATGTGTGTCATAGTCAACAATCAAGAGTGAATATAGAGGGTTCACCACAAGATGTAAACCATTGGTGAGCCTCAAAAACAGGAAGGCCTGAATTAGAGTTTGCCAAACGACATCTAAAAAAGCCTTCACAGTTCTGGAACAACATCCTATTTACAGATGAGATCAAGATCAACTTGTACCAGAGTGATGGGAAGAGAAGAGTATGGAGAAGGAAAGGAACTGCTCATGATCCTAAGCATACCACCTCATCAGTGAAGCATGGTGGTGTTAGTGTCATGGCGTGGGCATGTATGGCTGCCAATGGAACTGGTTCTCTTGTATTTATTGATGATGTGACTGCTGACAAAAGCAGCAGGATGAATTCTGAAGTGTTTCAGGCAAAATTATCTGCTCATATTCAGCCAAATGCTTCAGAACTCATTGGAGGGACAATGGACAATTACCAAAAGCATACTGCAAAAGCAACAAAAGAGTTTTTTAAGGGAAAGAAGTGGAATGTTATGCAATGGCCAAGTCAATCCCCTGACCTGAATCTGATAGACAAAACTGAAGGAAAATGCCCCAAGAACAAGCATGAACTATAGTTGCAGTAGAGGCCTGGCAGAGCATCACCAGGGATGAAACCCAGCATCTGGTGATGTCTATGTGTTCCAGACTTACAGGCTGTAATTGACTGCAAAGGATTTGCAACCAAGTATTAAAAAGTGAAAGTTTGATTTATGATTATTATTCTGTCCCATTACTTTTGGTCCCTTATCAAGTGGGAGGCACATATGCAAACTGTTGTAATTCCTACACCATTCACCTGATTTGGATGTAAATGCCCTCAAATTAAAGCTGACAGTCTGCAGGTAAAGCAGAATTTGTTTGTTTCATTTCAAATCCATTGTGGTGGTGTATAGAGCCAAAAATGTTAGAATTGTGTCCATGTCCCAATATTTATGTACCTGACTGTATGTATATCTATAGTTGGGGACCTTAACCATACTTCTGTCTTGACTAAATCATACAAGGGTCATTGATTACAAATAATAATCAAACTCTGTGTTTGGCCTTATCCTACAGTCATGTGCCACTGTCCTCCATTATTTTACACCTGTCACTTCGTACTATCCTACAGATAGTAAAAGACTGAACAGAGGGAGCGGAAAAACATGTGACTGCAAAATCAGAGAAAACACAGTTTGTTTTCAGCCTATAATCTTCAAGGCACATAGGTCTGCAAAGGAGCTGTATAAGCAGTTTATTTATTTTTAGAATATTTGTCTCAGACATTTGTATCAAGATTTACATCAAATGGTTGCAAAAGTGTACAGTCGTGGCCAAAAGTTTTGAGAATTACATAAATATTGGAAATTGGAAAAGTTGCTGCTTAAGTTTTTTTAATAGCAATTTGCATATACTCCAGAATGTTATGAAGAGGGATCAGATGAATTGCATAGTCCTTCTTTGCCATAAAAATTAACTTAATCCCAAAAAACCTTTCCACTGCATTTCATTGCTGTCATTAAAGGACCTGCTGAGATCATTTCAGTAATCGTCTTGTTAACTCAGGTGAGAATGTTGACGAGCACAAGGCTGGAGATCATTATGTCAGGCTGATTGGGTTAAAATTGCAGACTTGACCTGTTAAAAGGAGGGCGAGGCTTGAAATCATTGTTCTTCCATTGTTAACCACGGTGACCTGCAAAGAAACGCGTGCAGCCATCATTGCGTTGCATAAAAATGGCTTCACAGGCAAGGAGAGTGTGGCTACTAAGATTGCACCTCAATCAACAATTTATAGGATCATCAAGAACTTCAAGGAAAGTGGTTCAATTCTTGTTAAGAAGGCTTCAGGGCGTCCAAGAAAGTCCAGCAAGCGCCAGGATCGCCTCCTAAAGAGGATTCAGCTGCGGGATCGGAGTGCCACCAGTGCAGAGCTTGCTCAGGAATGGCAGCAGGCATGTGTGAGCGCATCTGCACGCACAGTGAGGCGAAGACTTTTGGAAGATGGCCTGGTGTCAAGAAGGGCAGCAAAGAAGCCACTTCTCTCCAAAAAAAACATCAGGGACAGATTGATCTTCTGCAGAAAATATGGTGAATGGACTGCTGAAGCCTCTTTCCAATTGTTTGTGGCATCAGGAAAAAGGCTTGTCCGGAGAAGAAAAGGTGAGCGCTACCATCAGTCCTGTGTCATGCCAACAGTAAAGCATCCTGAGACCATTCATGTGTGGGGTTGCTTCCCATCCAAGGGAGTGGGCTCACTCACAATTTTGCCCAAAAACACAGCCATGAATAAAGAATGGTACCAAAACACCCTCCAACAGCAACTTCTTCCAACAATCCAACAACAGTTTGGTGAAGAACAATGCATTTTCCAGCACAACGGAGCACCGTGCCATAAGGCAAAAGTGATAACTAAGTGGCTCAGGGACCAAAACGTTGACATTTTGGGTCCATGGCCTGGAAACTCCCCAGATCTTAATCCCATTGAGAACTTGTGGTCAATCCTCAAGAGGCGGGTGAACAAACAAAAACCCACTAATTGTGACAAACTCCAAGAAGTGATTATGAAAGAATGGGTTGCTATCAGTCAGGAATTGGCCCAGAAGTTGATTGAGAGCATGCCCAGTCGAATTGCAGAGGTCCTGAAAAAGAAGGGCCAACACTGCAAATACTGACTCATTGCATAAATGTCATGTAATTGTCGATAAAAGCCTTTGAAACGTATGAAGTGCGTGTAATTATATTTCACTACATCACAGAAACAACTGAAACAAAGATCTAAAAGCAGTTTAGCAGCAAACTTTGTGAAAACTAATATTTGTGTCATTCTCAAAACTTTTGGCCACGACTGTACATACCCCTTAACGATATTTAGGTAAATCACTGTATTAGCATTGTATGATTTATCATTTTTTATGTAATTTTCCATTTATCTATTGGCATTTGTAAGGTTACGCAAAATCTTCCTGAATATATGTTTGTGTTGGAAAATGACAGTGTTAATGGTTGTTTTCACTTCTGTGGCCCCTGAACGCCAAGCAAACATTGCAGGCCTTCAAAAATAGTAATAGTAGTGACAGGCTAATCATACAGTGCCTACAGCACTTGAGTTTAGGTAAAGAAAGTAAGGGTTCGGAGTGTTTACTAAACATATCATCAAATTAATTTTTAATAGAGGTTGATCAAAGGTGGATAACCTCATTATTTGTTATCCGAGATATGGCAAAATGCTGTTCTTGGGATAAAATATAGAAACCTATTGCAGAATGATGAATCAGTCATGTGTGCCTGGATTCTCAGAAATAATGAATTTTCAATAAGGCATTTTAAAAACCATTAAATAGTCAAAAATGGATGTGAGGGACTTTTTGGGGGGGAGGGAGGGGGGCTTTGTAGATTGTAAATACCAGAAAGACATATATTTATAGTACTATATAGTTGAACTTACAAATCAGAAATATATCTGGACATTTTATACAAATACCATGATTCTATCTTAAAGTCATATTCCGGCTGTAGTAGGTTATCCACTATCCACTGGATAAGGGATATCTATTAGTTCAGACTCCCACTGATTAAGAGAAAGGGAACCCCATACCCAGTGGCGTACACACAATCCATGGGGCCCCGGTGCGAAACTGATCTATGGGGCCCCCTCCCCGTCGCCCCCCCAACCTGCCTCCAAGCCTCCCCCCCCACTACCGCCCCTACTAGTGTTGTAACTATAGTGTAATGGGCCACAGTGCAAACATTTTTACAAAGAACCGGCAGATTTTCTTACTAACGGCTCTTTCCGTGCGGGTAATCCGCTGCGTGACTGAGTGCCAAGCCCCATTCTGGACAGCAGAGACACGGAGCAGTAACATGATTGACTGTGATCTTTTAACTACAAAATCACGGTGACAACTTTATGTCTCTGTGATTTTGTAGTAAAAAGATCACAGAGAGGCACAGGGCATTGCCAATCATGTTAATGCTCCGTGTCCCTGCTGTCCGGAACGGGGCTTGGCTCTCTTTCACGCAGTGGATTACCCGCACGGGAATCGCTTGTGTTAAAGAGCCCTAAGCCCAATGCATGGCTACACTCACCCAGTCCTAATAAAATCTGGTTTTACCTCATCCAGGGTGTCGCTGGCGTTGGCGTGATGTCCGCTGGATCCAGAACAAGGTCCCTGTGGTGAGAAAAAAAGAATAATCACATAAGGAAGGGATGGTGAATGCCCCTGTGAAATCACCAGCAGGGGGCGCTGTGCTGGCCTGTAAGACTGAGCCATGCCTATGTGTAGCAGGGTAGTCTAGGACATTTCCCCTAAGTGCAACCACACAGTACTAATGCCCACCTTGTGGCCCCTCACAGTAGTTATGCCCACCTTTGTTCCTGTCACAGTAATTATGCCCAGATATGTGCCCCCTCATAGTAGTTATGCCAAACATGTGTCCCCTTACAGTAGTTAGGCCCAGATATGTGCCCCCTCAAAGTGGTTATGCCAGATTATGTGTCCCCTCACAGTATTAATGCCAGATTATGTGCCCCCTCACAGTAGTAATGCCAGACTATGTGCCCATCACCTAGTAACGCCAGATTATATGCCCCTCACAGTAGCAATGCCAGATTATGTGCCCCTCACAGTATTTATGCCCAGATATGTGCCCCCTCAAAGTAGATATGCCCAGATATGTGCCCCTTCAGAGTGGTTATGCAAGATTATGTTTGCCCTCACAGTAGTAATTCCAGATTATGTGCCCCTTCACAGTATTTATGCCCGGTTATGTGCCCCCTCAAAGTAAATATGCCCAGATACAGTCATGTGAAAAAATTAGGACACCCTTTGAAAGCATGTGGTTTTTTGTAACATTTTTAATAAAAGGTTATTTCATCTCCGTTTCAACAATACAGAGAGATTAAAGTAATCCAACTAAACAAAGAAAACTGAAGAAAAGTCTTTTCAAGATCTTCTGTAAATGTCATTCTACAAAAATGCCTATTCTAACTGAGGAAAAAGATAGGACACCCTCACATGTATTCCCTCTTAAATTGGCTCAGATCTCACACAGGTATATCACACCAGGTGCACATAATTAGTAGATCGTTACTCTGCATGTTGAATGAGGCTTGCCCTATTTAAACCTCAGACATTTAGTTTGGTGTGCTCCTGACTGTTGAAGTGAGAGTGAGCACCATGGTGAGAGCAAAAGAGCTGTCAGAGGACTTCAGAAAAAAGATTGTAGCAGCCTATGAGTCTGGGAAGGGATTTAAAAAGATCTCAAAAGATTTTGAAATCAGCCATTCCACTGTCCGGAAGATAGTCTACAAGTGGAGGGCTTTCAAAACAACTGCCAACATGCCCAGGACTGGTCGCCCCAGCAAGTTCACCCCAAGAGCAGACCGCAAGATGCTAAAAGAGGTCTCCAAAAACCCTAAAGTGTCATCTCGAGAACTACAGCAGGCTCTGGCTACTGTTGATGTAGAAGTACATGCCTCTACAATCAGAAAGAGACTGTACAAGTTTAACTTGCATGGGAGGTGTGCAAGGAGGAAACCTTTGCTTTCCAAGAGAAACATCGAGGCCAGACTGACATTTGCCAGAGATAAAGTTGACAAAGACCAGGACTTCTGGAATAATGTTCTTTGGACAGATGAGTCCAAAATTGAATTATTTGGACACAACAGCAGAGGACATGTTTGGCGTAAACCAAACACAGCATTCCAAGAAAAGAACCTCATACCAACTGTGAAGCATGGAGGTGGAAGTGTCATGGTTTGGGGCTGCTTTGCTGCAGCAGGACCTGGTCAGCTCACCATCATAGAATCCACGATGAATTCTACTGTGTATCAGAAGGTGCTTGAAGAACATGTGAGACCATCAGTTAGAAAATTAAAGCTGAAGCGGAACTGGACCATGCAACATGACAATGACCCAAAACATACTAGTAAATCAACCAAAGATTGGCTGAAAAAGAAGAAATGGAGAGTCCTGGAATGGCCAAGTCAAAGTCCAGATTTGAATCCCATTGAGATGCTGTGGGGTGACTTGAAAAGGGCTGTACGTGCAAGAAACCCCTCAAACATCTCACAGCTGAAAAAGTTCTGCATTGAGGAGTGGGGTAAAATTTCCTCAGACCGATGTCGAAGACTGGTAGATGGCTACAAGAACCGTCTCACTGCAGTTATTTCAGCCAAAGGAGGTAACACTCGCTATTAGGGGCAAGGGTGTCCTATCTTTTTCCTCAGTTAGAATAGGCATTTTTGTAGAATGACATTTACAGAAGATCTTGAAAAGACTTTTCTTCAGTTTTCTTTGTTTAGTCGGATTACTTTAATCTCTCTGTATTGTTGAAACGGAGATGAAATAACCTTTTATTAAAAATGTTACAAAAAACCACATGCTTTCAAAGGGTGTCCTAATTTTTTCACATGACTGTATGTGTCCCCTCAGAGTGGTTATGCCAGATTATGTGCCCCTCACATTAGATATGCCCACATATGTGCCCCTCACATTGGTTATGCCAGATTACATGCCCCATCACAGAAGTTATGCCTTCATATGTGCCCCTTCATAGTTATGGCTTTATATGTGCCCCCCTCACAGTAGTTATGCCACATTAGGTGCCCCCTAAAATTAGTTATGGCAGATTAGGTGCCCCCCTCAAATTAGTTATGGCAGATTAGGTTCCCCTCAGTAGAGATGCCATCATGCTAACTTTTGTGCCCCCTCACTCTAGTTGTTCCCATCAACCCACCCACCCCCTCTGCCCCTCTGCCCCCCTGCCCCCCTGCCCCCAGTCTGCAGCGTTAGAAAAAAAAAAATACACATACTTACCTTCTTCCCTGATGAGAGGAGGCAGATTGCCGGGCTTTAAGGTCTCCTCCCACAGCCAGCAGCGCGATCTGGGGCCAGCGGGGGGAGCTCCTGAGCTCTGAAGATCAGTGAAGCAGGGAGGAGAGAGGTTTCCCTGCTTCCCTATAGAAACTGAACTGCCGGCCGGGTGTGAGTGAGTGCGCTTCCCCCCCCCCCCTTACTTGACCCTTCGGCCCCCACCCCCATATTATACATGTAATGGTGGCATGGAGCGCTCTGATGGGGCCCGAAATTGCCACTGTACTTCATGCCGGGCCCCATCATAGCGCTCCATTACATGTGAGTACAGCAGGGGCCCTGCCAGCGGCCTGGGTGGGTCCACAGACGGCCGGGCCCCCTGGAGAGCCGGGCCCGGTTGCAACTGCGACCCCTGCGACCCTGGTATGTACGTCACTGCCCATACCCCATGGAGTCCATGAAACTAATAGAGCAGCAGGTTAAGCTTTCGCACTGCCATCCCTGTTGCTCCAATCATCTCTAAGTGAGTTCTGCAAATAGCAGGGCACTGTACTCTGCAACCTCCATTCATTTCGGGGGTCTCTACGGGGTACGGAGTCTCTTTCTCATGATCGGTTAGGGTCTCAGCTATTAGACCCCCTCACCAATCTAACAGTTATCCCCAATTAGAATACACTTTTAAGGGTTCAGAAGTTTTTGCTGTGTCAAAGAAGAATATGGGATTGTTGTTGCTGATTTAGCTTTTGCCAAACTTCTCAACTGTGTATCCCCTAGCAGGGATGGCCAGTTCGCATTGTAAGCCCTTAACTGTGCCTGTGCCGCGAGCTGGTCTGAAACAAATGCAGTCAGCGGGAGCAGGCAGTTCTGAGAACAGCCCGATGAAGGCCCCCGGCGGCTGTTCTCGGAACTGCCTGCTCCCGGTGACCGCATTTGATTTCGGTCCGGCTCGCCGGACTTGTGAGAAAAGATGGCAGCCTGCATGTGTTCGCGGGCGAACAATGCGCACTGGCCATCACTGTCCCCTAGGAACATAGCAAAAGCGTTTTCTGGGCTCCTAATAATGATGACCTATCCTCATCATTGGGGTATCCCCACAGATCAGCAGTTACCTGGTGTCGGAATTATCACTTTAAATGAAGAAGCAAAACTCTCTTCAAAATTTAGTGGCTATAGTGGGTTACTGCAGCTCAACTACCACTGAAGTAAATTGCCTTGGATCACTGAGTCACTGAGTTTAACCCTTTCACTACCAGTGCCGTATATGGTCTTTAAGCATGGCACCCACTCTCACCTGCAGCCGGCTCTATAGCTGGTGGGGCTCTGCTGTTTCAAACAGCAGAAGGCCACGGCTAATGGCTGCGAGCAGCAATATTGCCGATCACGGTCAATACAGCCTTTAGATGCTGTGCATCTAAATACCCAAAAACCGCGCGGCGATTCAGGATGCCGGTCATCAATTTTAATATGCTGAGTATCTCTAAAGAGACCCTTTAGAGTGACACAGCATTTTAGAGAGAAGGAAAGGCTCCCCCCATTTCGTTTTTTCAGCACTTAGATGCTGTGGTCACACTTGACCACAACATTTAAAGGGTTAAATGTATGCAATCAGCACTATTGCTGGTCAAAGACATTAGCCCTGAGCCTCTGCTGTTTAAAACAGCAGAGACCCACCAGGGATGGTGCCCTCTTCACTCACAAGCAGCCGCCAAATTTAAAATCCCTCCTTCTACCATACATTTACGGCGCTGGGACTCAAGGAATTAAAGGGTTTTTCCGGGGCTCCTATATTGATAAGCAATGCTATTGGTCAACAGTATCTGATCGTGGGGGTCCGACACCCAGCACCACTTCTAATTAGCTGTTTGACGAGGATGTGACGCAGTTGATGAGCATACCAAGCACATTTCCATTTATTGTACAGCAGCTGTGCTTATATTGCAGCCCAGGCCCATTCACGTGAATGGGACTGAGCTGCACGCAGGCCGTGTGACAGATGAATGTGATATCGCTGGCTTAGGCCTCTTGCACACAAACTTTTTTTTTCAGTTTCCGTTCCGTTTTTTGCATTCCGTATACGAAACCATTCATTTCAATTGGTCCGCAAAAAAACGGAATGTACTCCGTATGCATTCCGTTTCCGTATTTCAGTTTTCGTTCCGTTCAAAGATAGAACATGTTCTATTATTGTCAGCATAACGGACAAGGATAGTACTGTTCTATTAGGGGCCAGATATTCCGTTCCGCAAAATGCTGAATGCATACGGATGTCATCCGTAATTTTTGCGGATGCGTTTTTTTGCGGAGCCCAAAACACTGAAAAAGCCATAAAGTCGTGTGCAATAGGCCTTAGGCCTCCTGCACACAAACGTTTTTTCTTTCCGTTTGCGCTCCGTTTTTTGCGTTCCGTATACGGACCGTATACAGAACCATTCATTTCAATGGATCCACAAAAAAAACGAAGGTGCTCCGTATGCATTCCGTTTCCGTATTTCTGTATTTCCGTTTAAACATAGAACATGTCCTATTATTGCCCGCAAATAATGATCCGTGGCTCCATCCACTATATGAATGGCGCCTTCTGCTTTTGGCTCCATCCACTATATTCTTGTTGATGCTGGTGGATGCCGGACACAGATGATCAGTAAGAGTGCTGGTTGTCAGACCCTCACTGATCTGATATTGATGATCTATCCTGAGGAAAGATCTGAGTCTCAGAAAACCCTTTTAAGTAGTGAATGATGGTAATTTTTGAAAATTACAGACAACCCTTTTAACAATAAACTGGTTCTGTGTCATGTCTTAATACAGCACCCCAAACGGAACGGAGCAACGGATGCGGAAAGCACACAGAGTTCTGTCCGCATCTTTTGCCGCCCCATTGAAGTGAATGGTTCCCCATCCGAGACGCTAAAACTGCGGCTCGGATGCGGACCAAAACAACATTCGTGTGCATGAGGCCTAAAAAAGTTATTACAGCTGTGCAGAGCTCATTTTATTTGTTTCTGAATTCACCTCGCATTTTGCTTCTGAGGGTCCTGAGAGGCATTTAGTCTCCAGGTAATTTCTCAAACACTCATAACTACATCTGACTGATGTGAAAAGGAACATGTTCTGTTCCTTCAAAACGTCTAAGCGCCTCATGTATGGTTACCTGCCTCTAGGCTGCGAGGGACTCCTCCTGCTGATCTATTCCAGAAGAATTCTATTTTTGGCAATATATTCATGTAGCTGAAAGCTGCGTACAACTGAACAGGCTTCTACCCGCTGACGACTGAGAACGATTTCTATTAATTATAAATTTTAGATTTATTTAAATTTTTTACCATTATTGTAAAAGTTGATTTTAAAAACACCAAGTCCAAGCTACCTTTAAAAGGAAGCACGGGAGCTGCTTATGCCAAAAGAGATTCTCTTGAATGTTAAAACTAGAACTGATCATTTCGAAGGCTTTATTCAGATGGTTTTTAACTGTCCATATTCTGGACAATCAGAGATTCTCCCGAACCAAACATATAAAAGCACCAATGAAGGGTATTGCTTTGGAGCGTCATTGGCAGATTACGTCCTCTATCTTCTTCTCCCACCCAGTCTTTATCTGAAGCCAGCCACAGATGGCCAAACAGCACAATTTTTTTTAGGCTTAGGCCCTTTGCAGCAGGGTCCTATTTCCTCCCCAGTGTGGCGTCGCTGTTGAGTCAGCTCTTAGGGTACAACCACACGGTAAGGTTTCTGCATGCAGTTTTGGAAGCCAAAACTAGCAGTGAATAAAAAAAAAAGAGGAGATGTCATATCTGTCCTTTATACTTCCTCTCCTTTAATGATTGACTTCTAGCGTTGGCTTCCAGAATTACATCAGGAAACCTGACCGGCATTGGTGGTGCCGTCAGCTTCAGCGGAAGCAGAGGTCATGACTAGAGATGAGCGAATCAAAGCTGCCGAAGTGGAATTCGTCTAGAATTTCATAAAAAATTCGATTTGCAACTAATGCGAATTTTTCTTCGCGGTTTGTGTTAACGAATCGCAATTTTCCTAAAATGGTGGCTACACGTGTGAGGACTGAGGATATGGGGCAAAGAACTCTGGGAGGGTCGGGATCACCCAGATTGACATGCTTGCATGCAGCCAATCAGCAGCCAGCCCTGTGATGTCACAGCTCTATAAATACGTCGGCCATCTTACAGTCAGACATTTTCCAGCTTTCAGAGTGCAGTGACAGACGTGTGAAGGCGCTAGGGACAGAAATTGGAAAAACGATTGTGGAAAAGAAAGACAAAAATATATATTTATAAGTGCAGGGAAAGGATAGGGAGGAATCATTTTACAGCATCTTAGTGCAGGTAGAGACTCCAGAAGGTGCTAGGGACATTGAAAGGAAAGTCATTTACAAGTTCAGGGAACGATTATTTGGGGATCAAAATAGCCATTATACAGCTCTGTCATTTAAGCTTTTTGTTATTGGGCTGCAAGTGTTATGTTGAAAAGCCTTTAGTGGCTTATATCTTAGTATCTTATTCAGTACAACAAGAAAAATATATACGCATTTCACCTCTGCAGTTATTTCTGGTGAAAGCGTATAGGGGAGTATTTCAGTAAAAAAATGAAAAATATATACGCACTGCACTGTTGCACTTATTTCTGGTGAAAGCGTATAAGGGCGTATTTCAGGAAAAGGAAAGTTCAGCAGCTCTCACCTGCCCCTCCTTCAGCTGTGAGCACGGATAACCCAAGTCAAGATAACGGCAGCTGTATGCGAAAAAGGGGTTTGAAGGAATCCAGCTCCACTTTGATAAAGGAATATAAATTTATTTTGCTTGCGGTAAAATCTCATCCATCAATTTACAAAAATAGCAGTCTTGTCTACGCGTTTCGGGCTACCAGAGAAAATTCCAGCCCTTCCTTACGACACAGTAAGACATTAAAAAATTAGACCTTTTAAAGGGGAGGGTGCACCTGTTTTCACTAATTGTTTTCACAGGCCTGCAACCGCCCCCTGGAAAAGGTGTCACTCCTTCAAAAAGTTCTTCTTATGAAAATAAAAAAATTAAAAACACAAAAGAAACACCATACACATACATAGTTAAAAATAAAAATCTATGCAAAGAAGAACAAAGGATACTTATAGGGTATATGCTAGATGTACACAAAATTATTTTGATGGAATATAGTGGAGTGTAATAGGAGTCATGTTATAAAAATAGGGGAAGAAAGAGATCCCCTAAGAGTGTTTCCAAGATAGGGGGAATTTTTTGCACTTGGATAATTCTTTGCACTTGGATAATAGTGTATGGATTATTGCTGCAGGATCTAATCTAGACGTTTGTTTAAACCATTTGGTTGGCGCGTATTCAATGCGTATTTCAGTACTACCAGAAAAATATATATGCACTTCACTCTTTAATTGTTTTCTGGTGAAAGCGTATAGTGGCCTATTTCAATCCAACAAAAAATATATATATTCTCAGGTCACTTCTGCAGTTATTTCTGGTGAAAGCGTATAGGGGCGTATTTCAGTACTATAAGAAAAATGTATTCTCAGTTCACTTCTGCAGTTAATTCTGTTGAAAGCGCATAGGGGCATATTACAGTAAAAAAAAAAATATATATATATATACGCACTGCACTGTTGCAGTTATTTCTGTTGAAAGCGTATGGGGCATAGTTCAGTACAACAAGAAAAATATATTCTCAGGTCACTTCTGCAGTTATTTCTGTTGAAAGCGTATAGGGGCGTATTTCAGTAAAAAAAGAAAAATATATACACACTGCACTGTTGCAGTTATTTCTGGTGAAAGCGTATAGGAGCGTATTTTAGAACTACAAGGAAAATATATACACACTTCGCTCTTTAATTTTGTTCTGGTCAAAGCTTATAGCGGCCTATTTCAGTCCAACAAGAAAAATATATTCTCAGGTCACTTCTGCAGTTATTTCCAGTGAAAGCATATAGGGGCATATTTCGGTAAAAAATGAGAAATATATATACGCACTTCACTTTTTTTGGGGTCAAAGCGTATAGTGCATAAATCACTGCGAAAGGTGCACCACAATGATATGCAACTGACAACATTGGCTAATCCCTCAAGCTGATGTTAAGAACTGAGACTTTGGTCAATGTATTCCTGTCAGGAACATGTTAAGGTATCTCAGCGTGGCATGGGTTCCTACCACTAGACTCCCTACGGTGTGTTAACACAGTCTGAGAGGTGCTAAGATACAACTTACAGCCAAGCTCCCACATACCTCCATAGTGAAATCACTCAGGTAGTGGGAGAGATGATAAGGCTGTGAGCCCCGCCTATAACAGGCCATGTGACACAGGCTACCAGGTGCAACAGAATGCTACCAGCAGTACACAATGGCACATTCTAAAAGTATCAAGAAAAATAACTGAAATATTGAGGTATGTGGGAGTTTGGCTGTAAGTTGTATCTTAGCACCTCTCAGACCATGTTCACACACCGTAGGAAGAACCAATGCCAAGCTGAGATACCTTGACGGTGGTGTTAAAGGGCTCCGATGTGTTCCTGACAGGAATACATTGGCTAAAGTCTCAGTTCTTAACATCAGCTTGAGGGATTAGCCAGTGTTGTCAGTTGCATATCATTGTGGTGCACCTTTCGCTGTGATTTATGTATTTATATATTTGCATACACACATTATACCATCTTGTGTAGGATGCCCCTGTGGTGCATGTGGTCCACTGCCAACATCCTTCATTGTATGCATTTTTGCTGGGGATTGCCATTAGCAACGGATCACATGCTTCCCCAGTTATAAACATGCCATAGTTTTAGTTTTTTTGAGCATTTCCTCCTATTCAGGCCACTTTATTCAAGTTATTTTTCTTGATATGTTTAGAATGTGCCATTGTATACTTCTGGTAGCATTCTGTTGCACCTGGTAGCCTGTGTCACATGGCCTGTTATAGGTGGGGCTCACAGCCTTATCATCTCTCCCACTAACTGAGTGATTTCACTATGGAGGTATGTGGGAGCTTGGCTGTAAGTTGTATCTTAGCACCTCTCAGACCGTGTTCACACACCGTAGGGAGTCTAGTAGTAGGAACCCATGCCACGCTGAGATATCTTGACGGTGGTGCAAAAGGGCTCCGATGTGTTCCTGATGGGAATACATTGGCTAAAGTCTCAGTTCTTAACATCAGCTTGAGGGATCAGCCAGTGTTGTCAGTTGCATATCATTGTGGTGCACCTTTCGCTGTGATTTATGTATTTTTATATTTGCATCCACACATTATCCCATCTTGTGTAGGATGCTTTTGTGGTGCATGTGGTCCGCTGCCGACATCCTCCATTGTATGCATTTTTGCTGGGGATTGCTGCTAGCAATGGATCACATGCGGAGGAATTGCTCCCCCAGTTGTAAACATGCCACATTGTTTGGGGTTTTTGAGCATTTCCTCCCATTCAGGCCACTTTATTTCAGTTATTTTTTAAAGCATATAGTGACCTATTTCAGTCCAACAAGAAAAATATAGTCTTAGGTCACTTTTGTAGTTATTTATAGTGAAAGTATATAGGGGTGTATTTCAGTACTTCAAGAAAATTATATATGCACTTCACTCTTTAATTTTTTTCTGGTCAAAGCGTATAGTGGGTTATTTCAGTCCAACAAGAAATATATATTCTCAGTTCACTGCTGCAGTTATTTCTGGTGAAAGTGTATAGGGGCGTATTTCAGTAATACTCTAAAAATATATACGCACTTCACTCTTTAAAGGGAACCTGTCACCTCTACTATGCTACCCTCACTGAGCATTTCTAAATGTTCATTGTGTTCCCCTAAACATATAAATTACACTTTTAATTTAATTTGCAGACGAATTCAATAAGTATTATGCATTTTTTACTTCCTGCCTTTTATGCAAATTAACATAAAAGAGAGTCATATCTTACTTGTGTGACTAGAGAAGAGTCATATTTTCAAGCTCTGGATCATCTCAGGTTTATTTGCTTATGTATGAAATCTTTTTTTTACACAATAAAAACACACACAGCTATGGGGACTGGGTATTGCAGATGTGCTAGCAACCATCTAGCAACCCATGTCCTTAGCTCTATACCCAAAATCCAGGTGACAGGTTCTCTTTAAGTTTTTTCTGGTCAAAGCATATAGGGTCATATTTCAGTATAAAAAGAAAAATATATTTGTCGCTTTTAGGGGTGTTTGAATTTCCATTTGTTTTCTTCAGCTACAAGTATGTCAGAGAAGTGACAGGCCATGCACAGAGGAGTGGCAGAGGCCTGAATGTTTCTGGCGCAAGCAGAGGTCGCAGCAGAGTAAGGGGGCATGGCAGCAGTGGTCACTTTGAGAGGCCTTAGCTCCCAGTGTCATCTAGCGGTCGTGCCTTGACCAGCAACCCAGCAGTTCTTGATTGGTTGACTAGATCTTCGACTTCATCGCAGGTGACAGCAGGGCCAGGAGCCTAAGTCTAGAGTCGCTGATGAGCAGTTTTCTTCACCTGCATAGTGAAAGAACTATTCACCAGTAGTGATGGACAAACATCGGCTGGGACGTTTCATGAACGCTCGTTCGTGGTCAAATGTTCGCGAAACGTGTGTTCGCGGCGGGCCCAATTGACTTTAATGACAGGCGAACCTGAAAAACCTTCAGATCATATTTGCAGCCACCAAATACTTACTAGAAGTGCACAAATAGTCCCAAAACATGGACAGTGGCATACCAGAGTGGCAAAAATTCACACAAAAAATATGTATTTTAATCAGGGGCCATTTTTATGCATCTTAAAGGGAAACTCTCAAAAATGTTCCCCCTGCTGGAGACTAGAATTTTTTTATTTTAGGCCACGGGAGTACAGGCCCCAAAAATTAGGCATTCACTTGACAGAAAATAACTTGTGATGATGTGGCTGAAGGTACATTAGGCGGTCACTGAATAAAATTTTTACTGTAGGCCAGTAAAGGCCCCAAAAATTAGGCATTCACCTGACAGAAAAGAACTTGTGATGATGTGGCTGGAGGTACATTAGGCGGTCACTGGATACAGATTTTACTGTTGGCCAGTACAGGCCCCAAAAATTAGGCATTCACCTGACAGAAAAGGTATTTTATGCCGCTGTATATACATAAGACAAGGACCATTCTTTATTCTGGGTTGTGGCGGATATGTGTGGTCTGGTATGGGGAAACTCAATTACACGTGGTCGTCACCAGTGTAGAATTCCTGAGAGATCCATGCCTCATTCATTCATTTTTAGAAATGTGAGGTAGTCCACTCTATCGTGAGCTAGGCGAGTGCGCTTATCAGTCACGATCCCCCCTGCTGCGCTGAACGTCCTTTCGGACAGGACACTCGACGAGGGGCAAGCCAAGAGTTCCATGGCAAATTGTGCCAGCTCTGGCCACAGGTCAAGCCTGCACACCCAGTAGTCCAGGGGTTCCTCGCTTCTCAAAGCGTCGACATCGGCCGTTAACCCGATGTAGTCAGACACCTGTCAGTCTAGGCGTTCCCTGAGGCTGGATCCGGGGGGCAGCTGTTGATGGGTTGGCTGAAAAAATGATCTCATATCCGAAGTGACCAACAAATCTTCCAACCGCCCTCTTCTTGCAGGCGTGGTAGGATTGGTACCCACACCTGTTTCGCTGTGGGTGGAAATTCCTCTGCCAGTGCCCACAACAGAAGAATGCAGCATCTCTCGCAGCAAGGCCTGGAAATTCTGCCCTCTGTGATGCTTGTAAAATGTCTGCCATTTTGTGTTGGTACCGGGGGTCTAAGTACGTTGCCACCCAGTACTGTTCCTTGCCCTTTATGCTTTTATACGGGGGTTACTCTTCAAACACTGGAGCATAAATGCCCTTATTTGCACTAAATTGTAAACGGTGGAGCGCTCTGGCACCTGCTCATCGCCCAGGAAAAGGTAGTCTTCGGTCTCCTCCCCCCAGCCACGGACACCAACCTGTCCTGCTGCAGAGTTCGTACAGGTAGTCGTTAACGGCACGTTGCTGCTGGAGAAGTCTATCAAGCATAGACAAGGTGGAGTTCCAGAGGTTCGGGCTGTCACAAATCAGACGTCTGATGAAAAGGTGGTGTCACCGCTGAACATAATCAAAGCGAGCCAGGGGTATGTAAGAACTTCTAAAATGGCAAGACATTTTCCTGGCCTGCCGCAAGTTGTCCTGGACCTTGGAGTATTTGGCAACAAATCGCTGCACGACTAAGTTCAGGACGTGTGCCATGCACTGCACGTGTGTCATTTTGCCCTGTTTCAGCGCGCTCAACAGATTGGAGGAAATATTTCTCCCAGAAGGGCATCCCAGAGCTATATGGCCACCAAATCAATATTTGGTGGAAACAGGTACATCAAACCCCTTAATCAGTATTTTGTGGAAGCAGGAATCTCGCAGACCTCAATAAATATTTGGTGGAAATAGGTATATCGAACCCCTTAATCAGTATTTTGCGGAAGCAGGTATATCGCAGCCCTCAATCAGTATTTTGTGGAAGCAGGTATATTAATCCCCTTAATCAGTATTTGGTGGAAGCAGTTATATCAATCCCCTTAATCAGTATTTTGTGCAAGCAGGTATATCGCACCACTCAATCAGTATTTTGTGGAAGCAGGTATATCAATTCCCGTAATCAGTATTATGTGGAAGCAGGAATATTTGCAGGCCTCAATCAATATTTGGTCGAAGCAGGTATATCAAAGCCCTTAATAAGTATTTTTTAGAAGCAGTTATATCGCACCCCTCAATCAATATTTTTTGGAAGAAGGTATATCAATCCCTTTAATCAGTATTTTGTGGAAGCAGGTATATTGCAGCCCTCAATCCGTATTTTGTGGAAGCAGGTATCTCGCAGGCCTGAATCAATATTTGGTGGAAGCAGGTACATCAAACCCCTCAATCAATATTTTGTGGAAGCAGGTATATTGCACCCCTTAATCAATATTTGGTGGAAGCAGGTATATCGAACCCCTTAATCAGTATTTTGTGGAAGCAGGTATATCACACCCCTCAATAATTTTTTTTGCCACAACAGTTATATCACACCACCCTGTTTATTTAAGGCAACAGGTATATCTCAGCCCTCAATCAGTATTTTGTGGAAGAATGTATATCACAACCCTCAATTTTTTTTGGGGGGGCAACAGGTATATCACACCCATTGCAAATATTTGTTCCAATAGCGCTTGTCCCTCTATATAGCTGCAGTATCGCAGCAGAACCGCACACAACTGCTGCATAATACAAATGCACTGTATACTTTCTATGTTAGAAAGTATATTATAGGTATATTACACCCCTCAATCAGTTTTTTGGGGGGCAACAGGTATATCACACCCGTTTTAATTAGTTGTTCCAAAAGCATTTGTCCCTCTGTATAGCTGGGGTATTGCAGCAGAACCGCACACAACTGCTGCACAATACAAATGCACTATAATATACTTTCTATGTTAGAAAGTATATTATAAGTATATCACCGCTCAGTATATCACACCTATCTATAGCACACCTATACCAGTCCTTAAAAGGACTTTTGTGGCCCTAATAGCTAGCGTTTGATGTCCCTAGCAGCCTGTCCCTTCTCCAAAAAGCAACCTCTCCCTACACTAGCGAAACACAGAATGTAAAATGGCTGCAAGATCAGGTTCTGTGAGGGGTGGGGGTGTGCCCATGTGCTGAAACATCTAAATTGGCTGCCCTGTCCCACCTGATGGATGTGTCATTGATCAAAGTTCAGCGCAATGCAAAAGTATATGGTGAAGCGGACATTGCCATATGTTCGCATGTTCGGCGAATCGCCAACCGCAAGGCCATCTCTACTCACCAGCATGTAGACATAGAGCAGAACCTGAACCAGCAGGTGGTGGCATATTTAGAGTGCACCCTGCAAGCCATCATTGAAGATCCGCTGGACTACTGGGCAGCCAAACTTGATTTGCGGCCGCAACTAGCAGAGTTTGCCCTGGAAAAGCTGTCCTGCCTGACCAGTAGTGTGGCATCAGAGTGGGTGTTTAGTGCGGCGGGGGCCATAGTTACCCCAAGGAGAACTCGCCTGTCCACCCAAAATGTGGAGAGACTGACCTTTGTCAAGATGAATCAGAAGTGGATAAGCCAATTCCTGATGCATCAGACTAGATCATCCATGGTGCCACACCAACACTTTGATAAAAGAGACCTGTTTCTTCTCACTACCTGCCTCAGCTACTACTCTGTTGCTGCTACCCGCCTGATGCCACACATCTGATGCCGAGTGATCTTTCTTCCGGCCACCTTTATCAGCGGGTACTCGTATTGCCACTCACCGCGCCACTCTGTCATTGGGTCACTTTGTGGTCTCATGACGCAGCTGCTGCTGCCATCTCTGAACTATGTCACCTTGCCACTCTGTGGTCTCCTAAAGCTCCTGCTATCTCCACACTATGTCACCTTGCCACTCTGTGGTATCCTCCTGCTGCTGCTGTGGCCATCTCCACATTATGTCACCTTGCCACTCTGTGATCTCCTGATGCTGCTGCTGCCATCTCCACACTATGTCACCTTGCCACTCTGTGGTATCGTCCTGCTGCTGCTGCCATATCCACATTTTGTCACCTTACCACTCTGTGGTATCCTCCTGCTGCTACTGCTGCTGCATATCCACATTATGTTACTTTGCTACTCTGTGATCTGATGATGATGCTGCTGCTGCCATCTCCACCCTATGTCACCTTGCCACTCTGTGGTATCCTCCTGATGCTGCTGCTGTTGCAGCCACTTCCACACTCTGTCATTGGGCCTTTCCGTGTCTCCTCATGCTGTTTCCACCTCATCAATATGTCATAGGTCCACTCTGTGAACTTCTCATGCTGTGCCCACCCTCCCCACTTCATGACTGGGCCACTATTTTGCCTTTCGGCCTGGCTGACATCATGAGTGGGTACAAAACACAGAAGACATGCAAATATTCCATTCATGTGTCATCTCTGTTTTGGACTCAGTCCTGTTTTTTTTGGCATTAGCAATACTGATGGATTATTGAGCAAATGCTGACCGAGTGAAGGCGTATGCTCCACAGACAAAATCTGTTTTTTGTGGGTAATTGTTCTAACGAATCAGAGGAAGGGCAAATTAATCAGTGACGTCAACACAAACTTACTGCTGACACCCTCTCCACTCTGTCAGGGGGGGCTCTACTTGTATAAGTGTTTAATAGAACAGTTTCTGTGGACATCTATGTGGAATCAGCTGACAAGGGTGTAAAAGGAGTGTGCTTTTTTTTTTACACTAACATCGACCTGTAAGGCTGAGTTGATACTTCAGTTATTTGGTCAGTTTTGGCCCCGTGACTGCAAAAATAAGTGAAGTATGCAGTGATTCTAAGAGTAACCCCTGTCATCTGCATGTCATACTGACTCACAGTATTATTTTACCACAGCAGACTCCCTATGCGTGTTCCTGCAAGGCACAGTGTTCTACACCACTATAAAGGCTCTCTGCAGCCAGGAAATAGCATTTTTTTTAATCTTAATGCACCGTAAATTAATTTGGATCGAAGCTAATTTTTCCCCAAAAATTCGGAGAACCGGCAAATAGAGTTTTTAAAAAATTCGCTCATCTCTAGTCATGATGCGTGTTCATGATCTGGCAGGGGGATATTCATGATCTGCGAGAATTTTTGGGATTGTACCCTGTTTACAGAAACACCCCACATGTGGTCGTAAACTGATGTAAGGGCACATGGCAGGGTGCAGCAGAAAAGGAACGCCATATGGTTTTTGGAAGGCAGATTTTGCTGGACTGGTTTTTAGATGCCATTTTCCATTTGAAGCCCCCCTGATGCACCCTTACAGTAGAAACTCCCAAAAAGTGACCAGATTTTTGAAACTAGGGGATAAGGTGCTAGTTTTATTGGTACCATTTTTGGGTACATATGATTTTTTGATCATTCATTATTACACTTTATGGGCACAGTTTTGGCACAGTTTTTATTTATTTATTTTTCAGCGTTCACCTGAGGAGTTAGGTCATGTGATATTTTTATAGAGCAGATCATTACGGACGTGGCAATACCTAATATGTATACTTATTTAAGTTTTACACAATAATAGCATTTTTTAAACCAAAAAATGTTATTTTAGTGTCTCCTTAGTCTGAGAGCCATAGCTTTTTTATTTTTTGGCCGAATGTCTTAGGTAAGGTCTAATTTTTTGTGGGATGAGGGGACGGTTTGATTGGTACTATTTGGGGAGCATACACCTTTTTGATCGCTTGGTGTTGCAATTTTTTTATATAAGGTGACAAAAAAACTGCTATTTTGGCACTGTTTTATTTCTATTTTTTTACGGTGTTCATCTGAGTGGTTAGGTCATGTGATATTTTTATAGAGCAGGTTGTTTTTCGGATGCGGCAATGCCTAATAATTTCTTCACTTTAGCACAAGAATAGCAGGTTTGAAGCAAAAAATAAATAAATCATATTTTAGTGTCTCCATTGTCTGAGAGTCATATTATATTTTTTTTTTTACTTATTGTCTAAGGTAGGGTTGCATATTTTGTGGGATGAGGTGACGGTTTCATTGGTACCATTTTGTTCGACATACGCCTTTTTGATCGCTTGGTGTTGCACTTTTTGTGATGTAAGGTGACAAAAATGGCTTTTTTTGACACCGTTTTTATTTCATGTTTTTTACGGTGTTTACCTTAGGGGTTAGGTGATGTGATATTTTTATATAGCTGGTTGTTACGGACACGACGATACCTAATATGTATACA
Organism: Bufo gargarizans; assembly: GCF_014858855.1. NCBI lineage: Eukaryota > Metazoa > Chordata > Amphibia > Anura > Bufonidae > Bufo > Bufo gargarizans. The sequence continues at coordinate 190,429,120 of NC_058086.1, forward strand.
TTTAATTTATTTATTTCACTTTAACACAATAATAGCATATTTGAAAGAAAATAATAGAGCTATAGTTTTGTTAAATTTTTTGAGCGATTTTCTTATGTAAGGTCTCATTTTTTGCAGGATGAGGTAACGGTTTTATTGGTACCATTTTGTTCAACATATGCCTTTTTGATCGCTTGGTGTTGCACTTTTTGTGATGTAAGGTGACAAAAATAGCTTTTTTTAAAACTTTTTTTAACTTTTTTTATTTTGTTTGTCGAATAGGGTGGATCATGTGATAAATTTATATGTGTGTTTTTACTTTTTTTTCTATGTTTTATTATGAAATCTGTGGAAAGGGGCGTTTTTTTATTTTTTTACTTGAAACACTTTATTTTTACTATATTTTTTACACTTTATTTCTGTCCCACTCTACAATTCTTTACAATGCATCTGTATTGTAATGCATTGCCTGTTAGTGTATGACACTGAGTCATACACTAACAGGTTGCCTAGGAGACCCAGACTTAGGCTGGATCTCCTAGACACCAGTAGAAGGCAGGTCCCGATGCCATGCAAGACATGGGGTAGCCTCTGCATGGCATCAGGCTGCCTTGTTATGCATCGGGTCCCCGCCAAAGCAGTGCGGGGACTCGATGCGCTCCTTCTCCCGTCGCAAACCACAACTATGTCACGGTCATAAAAGGGCATAATCCGCCGGCATCGCTATAAACAGCAATTTCGGTGGATACAGCAGGGGCCCGGCTACCAGTGACTGCCGGACCCCTGCAGTGATCGAGCGCGCACCGCTCAGGTGCCCGCCTGATCACCATGACGTACTATTATGTCAAAATGCGGGAAGTCACTGACTTCCATGACGTAATAGTACGTCACATTTCGGGAAGGGGTTAAAAGGACTTTTGGGTCTCTGAAAAGTTTTCTGTATAAAAATCTTCCTATTACACTCCCTGCACTGTCTGTCTCTTCCTATGCACAGCTCTCCCTAACACTGAGCAATTTAGCGCAGGTTGCGCTACAAATATATATTGCTGCTGTCACACACAATAGTCCTTACAAAGACTTTTGGGTCTCTGAAATGTTTTTGTACAAAAAAAATTCAATTACACTCCCTACACTCTGTCCCTTTCTATGCTCAGCTCTCCCTGACTACGAATGAGCCGAACATGCATCATCGGTTGCTATATAGCACCCGATGACGCGTTTCGGCCAGCCAATCACTGTAATGCCAGTATCCAACATGGCTACTGGCATTACAGTGAGGGCAGTACTTACCTGCACATTTGTTGGCTGCATAGCAGCCAAGAAATGTGCGAGAAGGAGACTCGAGCATGGCGCTCGAGCACATGCGGTACTCGGCTGAGTATCGCCATATGCCGAGCATCGAGACTTTGTTTGGTTTGAGACTTGTTTGGAGAAATTTTGGCCAGTGTTATTAACAGATCCAATTGTTGCGAAACATGTTGCTTCACTTAGTAAGGAGTCTTTATAAGAAGCGTATTCCTTGGGGTTGGCAAACCCAAATGAGATTTTGCACCTTGTGGAAGGTGCATTGCTTGCACCAATGTGTAGAGGGCCATGGACTTCTGTGATGCCACTGGTGAGAAGGTTTTTCAAATTACACACTGCTTGACTTGCTCCAACACAGCAGTTGTTTACTACGCTACATGCCCATGTCAAAAGTCATATGTGGTTCTCACTACAAGGGAGCTGAAGGTTAGATTTCGGGAGCACTTTTGGGATAACTTATCTGCTATCAATGAAATAGATGTGACCAACCTGAAACCTGTTGCTAGGCATTTTAAACGTAATCATGCCTGGGACCCTAGGGGTCTGAAAGTTTGGGGAATAGATTTTGTACCGAAAAATATTTGAGACGGAGATATCTTGATGAAACTTGCCCAACTGGAGTGCAAGTAGACTTGGATATTAAATACGCTACATCCGAATGGACTCAAGGAGTCCACTGGTTTTATCTTTCTTATAGACATTCTTTTGGGTTAGCATATGCCAATTGTTTTTACTTATGTTTTAATCATAGATTGATAAGTAATTATATTTTAAATTGTAATATGAAATTAATGAATTACATTTTTTTGTGTTATCACTGTATGCAATTCACATACCATTATCACCTTTATTAATTGATGTTTTAAGGCGCGGTCCAATTGTGATCCTGTGAACTTTCCCTCTTTCATCTTTTACAAAAGAATATTTTCTCCACAATTTTTGTCAAATTTTTTCACAATTTTCATTCACGTTTCATATTGATTGATTTGTTTTGTTGCATTTTTCCACAATTATTTTTTCATTTTCTTATATTTCTATATGTGTAATTTAATTTTACCATATATATTATAATAGCTTAGTATTTAGTCATTTTTCACATACTCACATTGTTTTATTTGCAGTATTTTTTTATTATTGATATTAGTGTATGATAATTTCAATTTTTGCACATGATCTTTGATATGCTATTGATTCACATTATTATGTAATAATTTATTTTGTAATAATTTCATATTAGTTATGGTTTGAATTAATTATATCTTGAGCGGTGTAATGCCAGGCCTGCACATGCAGAATAATCCATCTGATGCTGGCGCCATCATGTGACCTGATACCTGATTCGTCACGTGACATGTTACGTCACATACATGCGGCCTGCTCTGCATGAGCCTTGGGATTTAGGTGTACATAATTATGTAATTGACAATGGGTATCGAGTGCTGTAATTGGTGTTTGTGAGTATTTAGTGTGTGTCCTCCAGTGATGATGTGACCCCCAGACAAAGGTTCGCAGAAACGCACGTCGGGTTTGACGCCATCCCGGAGGAGGCACACTATGGGTAATCGATTCTGCCCTTTATATATTTGCATTATTATTTTCTGCTCTTGCACTTTAACTTGGATTTCATTTTGTTGGATTAGTATGAATTGTTACCATTGTGACCCCTTCTGGTTGATGCCACCATTACCCTGCACTTGTTTTTAATACATGTATTTTATTTTTATTTTTTTAAATAAAGTGTACTATTGACTTTGGCCTTATATTGTTGATTCTTTTCCATAGGCCATAGGCATGTGCTTATTGAGAAACACATGGTAGTTACATAATGTGAGATATTTCTCAATTTGTATTATTAAGGGCTGAACCTCTATTTTGGTTTCTACCACGATATATGCCTGATTATATAGGGTATACATGGTGACAGAGCCACTTTAAGGAGATTCAGAACCTTGTCTATGACCAAAGCTACAAAAAGTGTGCATTAAAGATACAGTGACTGCCAATGTTTCACACCCTTAAAAGTCCTTTAATTGTATTATTCATATTGTAATTATTAAAATTTAATTTTCAATACATTGTATCAATAAAGACATGTTTTCTACATTATAGTGTAATACAGCTCCTTTTCAGAGGTATTACATTTTGGTCTATGATGAGTTTGTACTGGTAGGCTGATAACAGATAATGATTGGGTCCTATAGTTGCACTTTTGTATTATTAGCATGTATCTTACTGTTTATGTTATGATAATGAGTTAAAAGCTTTAAAAAAAAAAATTGTCTAGTAGTCTATTCATTTTTACGAATCCCACCATACCCATAATAAAGAATTAATTTTCATGGAAATCATCTTGTGAATTATTTAATATTTATTAGTTTTTATTGATGGAAACACTATGCATGATATTTCCAACCATTGGGAACCACCAGCAACATTCTACCAGCGGCCTTGACAGAGGTTGACAAGTGTCAGGCTTATTATTAATAGACGAGTCTGGGTAATACGATGGGAATGATGCATTTATTTAGTGTAAATATTTAATACTTATTCTTAAGTAAAAAAAATAGTCCACTCATCACAGACTTTCAATATGTGATCCAATATTTAACACTATAAAATGCTTTTGGATTTAAAGGCGTTTTCCAGGTCTTCGTTATTGATGACCTACTGTATCTACAGGATAGGTCATCAGCATCTGATAGGTGAGGGTCTGAAACCCCAGACCCCTGCCGATAAGACGTCTGCACAGCACTACAGTGAGCCCTGCAGCCTCCTTGCAGCTTACCAAGCACAGGTCTGTCCATTGGATAGCAGCTGTGCTTGGTATTTCAGCTCTGCCCCATTCACTTGGCCACGTGATGTGATGAATGTGACATCACTATTCTAAGAAGAGGCTGCAGCACTCACTGGGCTCGTGCCTATCTGTTCCTCTGCGCTGCCCCTGCTGGTCCTATCCTCCAGTCCCACATGTGCTGTCACATACACTGGTTAAGCCAATGACTGGCTTCAGCAGCGACGTGCTGCTTGTGGCCACATCCTTGCTGAAACCAGTCTTTGGCTGGAGCTGGGCATGTGTCCACACCCATGACCGGCTGGATGTAAACCGCAGGGACAGGAAGATGGAGGTGGAGCAGGTATGTGTGAATCTTCTGTTTTAGGGGGCAGGCTATGAGCACTTAATAAAAAATAATTATTAAAGGGAAGAGGGTGGTGGTTGGGTAATGGTTAATGGGGAAGGGAAAGAAATAATAATTATACATGATTAATCATGTATGGATTTTTTTTGGTAATAAATAAAATAAGAAAATAATTATTATTAACGGAAAATCCCTTCAAAGGGAACCTATCGTCCTGTCACATTGTGAGCAGCATGTTATAGAGCAGGAGGAGCTAATCATTTTGATAAGGGTGTTTTTGCATGCAGTATAATTTTGGGGATGAGTCTTCCTTGTACAGGTAAAA